>NC_136643.1:4328345-4498345 GCF_949748355.1 Melanostigma gelatinosum | reverse complement strand
GTCTCGTGAGAAATTCCCTGTAAAACTATATTTTTTTGTTATGGATTAAACAAGCAAAATATAACACGTTAGTTAGTGGGCTTCAATGGGTTATTGTCCCTTCAGACAGCCAGGCTAGCCGTTCCCCTTTGCTTTCAGTGCTATGCTAAGCTAATCGCCTGCTGATTACAGCGTTGTATTAAGAATACAGATATGAGAGCAGTATCAACTTCTCCTTCAACTCTCGGCATTAAAGAGAATAAGTGTAATTCCCAAAATGTCTGAAAAAAATGTATTTTCTTTTATAGTGGCTAGAGTAAAGCCAGGATCCTCCCAGGATTCATTTACCCACCTGAGCCCTGGACACATCTGAGCATCCTCCACAGATGAGCTCACTGGGGTCGTAGTCGTCTCCCTGTCCGGCCTCTGCATCGCAGCGAGCCTCTCCCCCGAAATAGGCCTGGAAATAAGGGCAACCGTTCATTTTCAAACCCTAAACAATGTCAAAAACATATTTAAAAAATACTTTAAAGTTATGTAGTACCTTCTTGCATTTGAAGCAGACATAGTATGCATATCTGTTCATGGCAAAGCCCGCGGGGTCGTTGTGGAAACGTGCTCCTGGTGTGGCTATTGCCTCACTCTTATGTAGACCCTCATACTCCAGCCTCATCAGAGCCTTTCTCCTCACGTCCTCGTAGAGCTCCTTAATGGGGTCGAGCAGGTCCTTGATCACAGAGTGATTGATTTTGTTCTGGAGGTGCACAAAGAAAGAAACCAGCCCACGTTTACAAAGGTAGTTCTGTTGAGATTACTGTATGTGTCAACAGCATTTCACAGTGAACAAAGCAGTCATGGTATTCTAGTAGGTAGTGTTAAGTCCTGAGTGAACTAGTGCGCATGCGTGTGACGCAGTTAGTTCTAGAGGAACGGAAGACGTGTAACAGTTGTTCGTGGATACGTATTAAAGTAGTCTGAAACATGTACAGTTGTCGCTGGATGTATTGATTTAACATGGTAGCAGAGGATGGCGGCTGGCAATTACAAAGTTCCGCCGCCGTTTGACGAGAAGAAGTCCTACGAGAGCTGGAAAAATTAGGTTGAAATTTGGAGGCTGGTGACTGACCTCGAGGAGAAGAAGCAGGCCTTGGCGGTCGCTTTATCGCTGACGGGAAGAGCGAGGGAAAGTGCAGTAGAAATTGCCGCAGTGGATTTGAACGACGATGAAGGAATGAATGTACTTCTCACGAAATTGGACGCTGTGTTTTTGAAAGAGGAAACGGATCGCCAGTACGAGGCGTACACAGAGTTTGACCGGATCACAAGAGAAAATGGCGTCTCCATGGTCGATTACATTGTCGAGTTTGAAGAGGTGAAAGATGAAGGCCAGAAATGCATCTCTACGAGGTGGGTGTGCACACTCAGGGAGACACCTGATGGTGTTGTACCAAAAGCGAGATTAGTTGCAAGAGGCTTTGAAGAAATGAACACTCAGGAGCTCCCTAAAGACTCACCTAGATGTGCCTCGGAGTCTCTAAAAATTATTATGGCAGTGATATGTCAAAAGAAATGGCAGCTAAACTCTATGGACATTAAAGCAGCCTTTTTACAAGGCAAAGCGTTAACCCGAAATGTCTATATCCGTCCTCCCCAAGAAGCTCAGAGCAAGGGAATTCTATGGAAGTTAAAAAAGTGTGTTTATGGCCTAGCAGATGCGTCTCTGTATTGGTACAACAGAGTGAAAGACAACTATGCAGCAGTTGGGAGCTACTGTGTCACGAGTTGATCCAGCAGTGTTCTACTGGCTGGATGACTCCTGCAATGTGATGGGACTCCTTGCTTGTCACGTGGATGATTTCATCTGGGGTGGTTCAGAAACATTCTCCACAACAGTCATCCCTCACTTGAAAGTTGCTTTTCAAGTTGGACGTGAAGAGCACAACAGCTTCAGCTACATTGGAATGGAGGTTCACTCTTTAGAGGATGAGATACAAGTGCAACAAAGTATCTACATAAAGAATCTACAACCCATTCCTGTGGACCCCAACAGAGCCACACAGCGAGAGGCTCCTCTAACAGACACTGAGACTGACATGTTAAAGTCGAAGATTGGCCAAATATTGTGGGTAGCAAGGCAGAGTAGACCCGACATAATGTGTGACATATCCATCCTAGCATCAAGTGTAAAGCATGCTACTGTTCAGACTCTGCACTCTGCAAATAAACTTGTCAGGAAACTGAGATCAGAAGAGGTGATCTTGAGGTTTCAGCACTTGGGAAGAGACAGCTCGCTGAAACTAGTGGTGTTCAGTGATTCCTCGATGGGAAACCTTCCAGACGGAGGCACTCAAGGCGGACACCTGGTCATGCTTATGGGAGAGAATGGAAGATTTTCACCCATATGCTGGCAGTCAAAGAGGATCAGGAGAGTTGTCCGAAGCACCTTAGCAGGAGAGACTTTGGCACTTGCAGATGGCATTGACAGTGCAGTCTTTTTGGCTGCACTCTACTCAGAACTTACCACAGGTGATTGCACACGGAACAATTTGCCCATTGTGTGTGTAACGGACAATCACTCTCTTCTTGATGCTGTCAAGTCCACCAAGACAGTCACTGAAAAGAGACTCCGCCTCGAAATCAGCAGCGTCAAGGAGCTCGTCCACTCTGGGACCATCCAGCAGATTATGTGGTCAGCCTCCAAGGAACAGCTCGCTGACTGCTTGACTAAGAAGGGGACATCTGCACTTGTTCTGCTGAGGGCTCTCAGCGAAGGTGTATGGCAACTTAAAGGCTAATCAACAAAAGCCTTACTACCCTCAAACTCTAGTCATTAAAGTTGCAAGTTTAAACCTGTGTTTATATGTTTAAGGTTCTAAAAAACAAATGTTTGTTTTTGTGACTGTTTTTCATTAAAGAGAAAGGGGAGTTTGTTAAGTCCTGAATGAACTAGTGCGCATGCGTGTGACGCAGTTAGTTCTAGAGGAACGGAAGACGTGTAACAGTTGTTCGTGGATACGTATTAAAGTAGTCTGAAACATGTACAGTTGTCGCTGGATGTATTGATTTAACAGGTAGCCTACAGGAGACTGAGCTTGCTCAACAAAAGCCATTGAGCAAACTGAGCTGAATCAACCTCGAGTTGTGGGGGAAACAGTCCGCCGTCTCTTCGTCTGCTGGGTTCATCTCTTTCAGTCAGAGAGGATCAGGTAACACCTTACCTTGCAGATGGGACACAGCATGAACCCAAACGTGATGCGGGGCCCGAGCCAGCGATTTTCAAGAACGCGACGAGTACACTGGAGGTGGAACACGTGAGTGCAGTCCAGCTGAGAACAGAACGAAAGGGTTAGACAAGACCAAAGAAATGAAGCAGAACTCTTGCGCGTGACGGCCAATCGCTCGTATGTAGAGCTACCTGTACAGCAGGAGCAGCGGAGAGGGCCTCCGTGAAGCAGATCATGCACATGTCGTCTGCATCCTGTTTCAGACAGCCGGTGTTCTTGTCGCAGCCGTGCAGACACGGGAGGCAGGCCTCCTCGTTCTTGACTCCTCCACAGGGGTGTCCACAAGGATGAGTTTTACTGCAGGCCAGTTTAGCGTACTCCTGAGGGGGACGACATGAGCGAAACGGGTGAGTGCTTGTATAAAAACACACTTTACTACATGCTGTAACTCTGTTGCTTCATATGCATCTTCATATGCATCTTGCATCTAGCGTCCACTCTGAAGTGGCTGGTCGACGCCTCATCCATTATTTGTAAGACTCGTACTTCAGTGGACGCTTCGGTTCCATCACGCTACACGTGAATCCATACTCATCTTCTCAAATAATGAATCTACAACAACTATTCTTCAACAATATTCCCACTCAGCAAAACCTCGAAAATTCCTTCAGGAGGAAAGACACTTTACACCAAAATCCTTAGCGTTGGGAACAGGATCTGTGTTTTGTATGACGTAAACTGTTTTAGCATAACTGGTATTTTTCTATCTTGATAAAATATTTTCATAGCTAGTTAATATAGTTATGTTCGAATATAATTCCATATACAGAAAGGGACAAAGAGAAAAGCACCTGTTTGCAGCACAATAATATCGCCATTTTGTTTCTTTTCTTCTTGTGTTGTGAATATTTTTCAAACTAAAAAAAAAAATAGATATATATTTTTCTCAAGCTTCAACCTTTCTGTCAAAACCACTAAAATCACCACCTCACGGTTTTCTGTGTTCGCCGAGGACGGGACGGACGGACGAACTACCTGAAAACATATTGCCTCCGTCCATGGCTGTCGCCGGCACAGAGGCATAAAAGAAGAACCAGGTGGTTACAGTTGTGATCAAGTTGTCTTGTGAAGAGCTGATGTTCAGTACCTTGCAGTCTGGGTCTGAGCAGACACTGCCCACTGCAGACAGCTCGGTGCCATTCCTCGTCCCACAGAACCTGCAGGCATCTGAGCTGCTGGAGGCTGGTTTACCTGCAAAAAAAAAAGACTTTACTGTTAATGAAAGTACACACGTTTTTAAATAACTAATTTGCAGCAATACATATACTCCCACCCCAAAAAAAGCACAGTTGTATGCTCTGTTGCCATGTTACCTGTGTGCTCTCTGAACTCCACCATAGCCTTCATAGTCTTAGAGTCGGCCAGGGCCATGAGCCAGAAGAGCTTAGTTCTTCCACAGCCTTCATGGAGATCCACCTTTATAGCCTCCTCTTCCTCCTTGAACACCTAGAAGCAGCCACGAAGACAAGATTAAACACCAGCTCACTCTCCTTCACATTCCTTCCATAAAAAGATTCATATTATCACCAGTGGGAGAACCGACACTGACCTGTCTCTGGTGAGAGCGAGTGCGTCGGTGCAGGTGGAGGAAGCGGTCACAGTCGGTGCAGAGGTTGCCGCACACGTTACACAGGATGATGGCTGCCGTCTCGCCATCATCGTGATTGTCACACATGGGCTGTGGATTAGAGGAGGAAATCAATTTGTTATTATTTCAATAACATATCAGTGATTGTAACTCTGTGCAGCTCCTGGCCTTTCTTATTGTCCTCACCATCTGCTTCTGCTGTCCATCTTTGCCCATCCAGCGACCAGAGGACAGCCTGTCCACATGGTCCTGGTCCAGCACACACAGCGAAGCTAAGGCCAGCCACAGCTGTGAGACAGAACATGGCATCGTATATGGTTAGCTGATAGCCAGTGGTTGTAAACATGCTTTAGGTATGGTGACATTTGCGTGCATACCCTTGTGGTGGCGATACAGCGTACAGGAGAACGATGCTCCTCCTCCATTTTGGTCAGAGCTATGATGGTCTCAGCTATTGCATTTTTGGTGACTCTGGACCAGCCGTCTGACAGGTGGCCCTAAAAACAGCAAGTGCAATACAATATATGAGAATATGAAATTCATGACGAAGATGGCGACTGTGGTTCTCTATCAAATTAGGCACTCAGAGAGTTGAAGGGAAAGACAAAGATCGGGGTCCCCCTTGATTGTTTTGGTGCGAGTTGCCTTGTTTTGGAGATATCGGCCGTAGAGATGTCTGACTTCTCTCCAATATAATGGGACCATGTGACACTCGGCTTGTGGTACTCAAAGCGGCAAAAATGTACTTTGGAGAAACTCAACAGCAACGTCTCTTTCCAGAAATCATGACTCGGTTACTCAAGATAATCCACAGAGCTTGTAGAGCGCAATTTCATGTAGGAGCAATGGTTTCAAGAAAAATAGTCCCTATGTGATTATTGTGTGCTCTATAGCAGTGGTCCCCAACCACCGGGCCACGGACCGGTACCGGGCCGTGGATCATTTGGTACCGGGCCGCACAGAAAGAATAAATATTATATTATTTCCGTTTTATTGATTATCAGAGTCTGAAGGAAGTTTTATTTTGAAAAATGACCGGATTCTCTCGCAATTTCATCCGCCTGTGTCTCTTGACAAGACGGTTGTCTCGGTCACGTGATAAGTTACCTCAAAAATTAAGCCCGCAAGCTCGTGAAAATGAGTAAAACACTTTTGGAGAGCTTCTTTGCAAAGAGAAAAGGTCACTAAGGAGACAGAAGAAGAGCTACAACTTCCAAGAAGGCTTCATTTAACAGACAATATCAGGACTCTAATTAAATATCAGGAGTAATTCTGACGCGCTAAACCCGCTCTGCAGAATATGTGGAGACATTGGAAGATCAGCTGCTGGAGGTTGTAAATGACGGTGGCCTTAAAAGTATGTTTGAGACAACAACTCTGCTGGTGTTTGGATTAAAACCAAGGCTGACTATCCTGAGATCGCCACTAAAGCACTGAAAACCCTGCTTCCATTTCACACATCCTGTTTGTGAAGCGGGATGTTCTGCAGTGACGGCAATCAAAACAAAACGGAGTAGACTGGACATCAGGAACAGACTTCGGGTGTCAGTGTCTCCATTACCCCAGATGGGACGTCTCGTTGCAGAGAAACAAGCTCAGGGCTCCACTGATTCAGCGTTATTGTGAGTTGCATTTTATATTTGTTTTCATGCCGATCGTATCATTTTATTTCGTCGTGTTTTCCCGCCACACCTTGAAGGCCGGTCCGTGAAAATATTGTCTTACATGAAACCGGTCCGTGGTGCAAAAAAGGTTGGGGACCTCTGATCTACAGGTAAGAGGAAAAATAAGAATTTTTTATTTTGCCCCTTTGAACAGTGAGAACTTACCGCTGCCATGTCTTTGACCAGCTTTATGATGATCTCTGCTATCTGTGGAGGAGTGGAGCCTTTCATCCACCAGTGGCTCTCCCCCCTGCGGATGTAGCTGATTGTGACAGAAACGGGCATAAATATGAAACTCAAAAAGGACCTTCCATTTGCCACAAGCTGCCATAATAACGTTTCAGAATTTTGATTAGGCCCAGCAGAAAGTAACTCACCTGGAGTTGAAGATCATGGGCAGCGTGACGGTGGTGACTCCTTTGCCCGCGGCCATGCCGGCTGTGCCAGAGATGGTGGTGCCTTTGGCCTTCAGCTGCACGGTGAGGGCTTTCGCGATGCAGCCCAGGAACATGTCGAGGATGCAGAGCTTGTTCCAGTCGCCCTTCTCCGTGGAGTGGATGATGTCGCTGATGTCCGCCGGTGGCAGGGCCTTCACCCCGATGATGCTGGCAAGTCTCACTGGCGTGACCTCCGGAAGGACGCGTCTGAGCAACGATGTGACCTGAGACGAAGGAAGAGCAGATGGCAGACAAGAACATCATTTGCATAGCGTCGCGAGGTGTTTACCTCAACTTGTACACACAGAAGAAACGCTTACAAAACAAGTTATTTTGAAAGTTACACCTGAACAATAACTCCAAGCCACGTCTTGGTCGGCAGCAACAGGCCAGGAAATAAAGGACACTTCACCCACCTGTCTCTGAACTCTCGGGGAGGCCGTGTGCAGCAGAGAGAACAGGTCTTGCATGAGCGTTAACTGCTGAGCGAGGTACTGGCGGCCCACGTTGGAGCCACTCAGAGCCAGGACCATGGACAGCAGCTCGAAGCAGTAGGCGTCGGAGGAGGCGTCGTCGTCACTGGGCTGGGAGTTGGCGTTCTCTTTGCTGGAGATGGCGTGCTCCCACTCCTCCCTCACACGCGTCGCCTCCATACGGATGGCCTGGACGATGTGCGCGCACACCTGAGAAGAGTATGCACGATAGGTAAGAGGGCTGAGATTATAATAGCTCCTACTGTTAATAGTTTAAAGAACTGACTAATGACCTGTTTCTGGAGGTTGGTAAGTTTGCTCCTGCTGAAAATGATGCCCACCATGTGCTCTTTAAGGTCCGCGTCAGATGGAGCCTATTCATAAAAACGTACAAGGTGTAAAACCTCAGGCTGAAGGTCAGTAAGTATTTCGGTTTAACAGCACAGTAAACTGTCAGTGTGCAGACCTTGTCCTCTCCCTCGGGTGATGAAAGAAGGTTTTTCTCCTCCTGCTCTGGAGTCGGCTCTGCATCTCCACAGATGAGCTTTCCAAAGACCTAATTGAGAACAACAAAGTCAACATTAAAGCTTCCAAGAGGCTCCAGATATTTGTCAGGTGATCGCGTATGGAGGAAGCAGTCAGACGGACCTGTGAGGTGATGAGGCGAAACACTCGGAGAGTCTCGGCCTCGCAGTTCTTTTGCTGGGCCATGCTGGCTGAGATCTGTCCCAGAATCTTGATGCTCTCGCCCTCTTTCCAACCCAAGACCTTCACCTGGCGCACCCTCAGGGTGTTCTCTGGACCTTTCAACTCCACCTTGATCACATGGTGGTCCCCTCCAGGGAGCTCGCTTGTCACCCAGCCCATGTGACGCGAGTCCAGGTCAACCTTTCAATGTAAAGGCAGGGGGATGTTCACATTGTTCTGCTACATGTGCATGTAGATCTGGAGTGTATTTTAATAATAGATTAAAGAGCACCTTATGAAAAACAACCTACCAACGTTATACCTACCATTTCTGCACTTGCAGCTATTGTTATTCGGACAAGAGACAAAACAATCTATATACACAGCTTTACATATGGACCAGACTTAAAGCCGATTACACTCTATTCCCACATTACTACCAAAGCAACTGACCATACCTGTTTGATTCTGCAGAGATCCTCTACTGCTTTCCCACATAAGAAGGTAACTGATGTGACTTTGTTCTGTGAATAAGACAAACATATTATTATCAATTCCACCTTGGTCTAAACTTTGCATTTGCACAACAACAATGCTGCTGCTGCCCCCTTACCCCGATGTCTCTGGAGTTGTCCACATGAACAGTCACATTGGAGGCGTTAATGCCCTTCACGCAGCTGATGGTGATGCTCTTGGTCTTGTTCTTGTCCTCGTCTCCAGATTCCCAGAAGGTCTCAGTGGAGCCGTCTGTAAGGCTGCCGATCATGGCAGGACGACTGGACGTCTTGATGTCTACGACGCTGGTCAGATCCTTCAGACAGGTCACCAGGCAGAGATCCTATTATCACACAGAGTCAGGTTAGGGCATGTTAATGTAACTGTTCAATCCGTGTTCACCAACAGGAGACAGATCTCAAGTAAGTAAGTGACTGTTTTCTTGCCTGGCTCATTGCTTCGTAGCCTGACTGTACGCTGATGTTGAAGCTCTCCTCGCTGTCTCCATCGTCCGACTTGGACAAGATATTGTTGATGTGATGGAAAACGTTGCTCTGGTGGAGGAACTGGTGGTCGGACTGCTTGAACTTGAGACTCCAGCACCTGGAAGAATAAGTCACCAAGATACATTCCCCTTAATATGCACATGAATCTCAGAACTGGTGTCAATGGAAAAAGAGGCAGTGATAATTCAAAATAGGACGACTCTCTTATCTTTCTGCCAGTTTAATTAAGGACACATGTCAAACATATTCCCAAAAAGACAAATTTGATCAAGTATAGTTTGAAATCAATCCATCAAAAAAATGTTGGCTGGTGGGTTGGTGGGTATTTTTTATCATTCAGGAAGTGTACCTAAGCGCCATCTGCTGAAGTGAGCTGCCACTGGGAAGGGACATCATGAGGTCAGAGATGGTCTGAAGGAGGCGGTGAAAGGTGTGGGGGAGGGGATGAGCTGCCTCCCCGGCAATAACAATGTCTGACAGTGGGTGTTCACAAACGCCAAGGTCTCTTTCCTGTGGAGCGCAGAGCGGAGAAGTTCACAGTTAGAATACGCTACAACAGAGTAAGTAACGTTGCATGGTGTCTGGCGTTTAACCACTTGTTACCTGTTCCACGTTTTCTTTGTTCCCCTTGTTCTCATCGTCTTCCTCGTCCTCAGGTTCAAAGGGCGATGGGGTGAGAGATGCCACAAAATGCCAAAGGATGTCGTGCAGAGAGGTGGTCTGGATCACATTGCACAGCAGCCAGTTGAAGGCCTGATGGGGACACCAAGAGAAAATCATGCCAATTAGCCTTCTTACACGTATACAAATCTAACTCATTAACGAACAATATCCAGCCAACTAATTGCCTATAACCTTGATTCACTGCTGGATAAATAGCAACGATTAAAGCAAGACCAAGCTCGGCGATTCAGAGAGATATTGCTGCCTGTACCTCCATGGCAAACACCCTGCAGGCAGACTTCCTCAGTGCATGTCTCATGGCCACCTCCAGGCCTTCCAGGTCATGGTGCTGGATAACGAAAGCCAGGACAGGCCACTGGAAGTTCCTCTCCCCCTTACTGAGGGAGCCGTGGGCCGAGATCAGCCGGGACAGCTCAGGGGACGGGTGACGTAACAGGGAAGATCCCACCTCTTTAAGGGGCAAAGAGCGGGTTGATGTTACAGAGGACGCTGTGGCGCATTAATACTTAGAGATCACATCTCGAATGAACACGTGCGATTACCTGCATCACCACTCTGGACCCTGCGTCTGGGCACGGCTTTGGCCCGGGCCGGAGAGGGCGAGTGTTGCTTGTCATACTCGGATGCTACGACTGAGTAAGACCTCTGAAACACTGTTCGTTTCGCCGTATCGCTGTCTGTGATTGGACTGGTCTCCAGACTGAAAGAAAGCACATCAAACAGTCACAGTTCAGCCTGTACACAGAGCTCATGAAGACATTGACCCTTCATAGGTTAAATGTAGCACTAGAAGGAGCAAAGGTGACCACTGAAAAAGGCTAATTTCATACCAGTTCTCTTTGCTTGACAAACGAAAATTGAATTCACCAGAAAACGGAGCAGCCAGACTCTTGTGTACTGTATACAATGAGGCTGATCATGATAAGGAGGCATAACAATTAAGGCACACTTTCTGAACAAAATGCTTGCTGTCACTATGCACAGTGGGGTGCAGGGGACAGAGTGGGAGTCGTCACAGAACTATCCGTACAGTGTATACCTGCAATGACAATTGACGTGCATTACCTGCTGGTCTGCGCTGAACATGGGAAAATAACTTCAATATCTCAGTAACGGCGACCTGATCTGCCATGACTTAAATATCATGTATGTATGTCTGTCATGCATGAACAGTAAATGGTGTATGAAACAATCCGTGATAGTAACATCCGCAATTCACTCATTTTGTGTTCATGCAGAGAAGTGGAAGTGATGAAAAGCATCGTACTAAGACGTGTTACCTGGGCGGCATTGATTTCATGTTGCTCTCTGGTTCCTCAAACACATTGGGACAGGCATCAGGGGTGACTGATATGTAAGGTGCAGGAACAGATGTTGAGCGCAAATACCTCATCTCATCGTGGAAGAGGTTATCGTCTTGGTAGGCCCCAAAGTTCTCAGTGTGTTGCCTGGGTGATGAGAGGAGAGTGACTCTAATTGTTGTAATAGCACAAGTAACTGTCAGGTTTTTTTTTATCTGAAAAAACTAAACGAAGAGTTGTTAACTGAGCTGCAAGCTACCTAGCTAGTGTCTGGAGGTAGAGGCAGCCCATTTTATTGGGGAGTTCGTCCGACACGCCCTCCTTGAGGCTGGGAAGCAGCTGGGAGTGCAGGGGCCGGGGAGGGTGGTGGCACAGCATGCTGGGCTCGGCAGCACTGCTGAGGGACAGCAGGAACAAAGCGTTCGCCCGGATCACCTGGTGGGCCTCCATGGTGGGCAGTGCCCTCGGAGTCTTCACCTGCAGGGGTTTCTTCCTGGATTGCTTCACCTGGCAAAGAACAGGCAGATTGGTTTGGATTCAAGTCTAAGAGGTCAGTATGATGTGAAATGCTGAGAGGGCTTCAGTTACAGAGGGACACAAATTTAAGCACAAGCAGGTTACCTTTTCCCTGGCGGCAGTCTGTTTCTCTCGCAGGTATTTTTCCCGACAGCGATCACACACTAGGTACCAGGTGCTGCCCCCTATGCCTCCGTCTCCACAGTTCCCAGCCCAACCACCACAGAAGTGACCGATGCTGTTGTAGCCCTGGCCTCCAGCATAGCGACCGCAACCTGCCATGACATAGGAAGGGTGTTAAAAGTTAAAATGTCTATTACCCAATTATTACCCATATTCAAAAATGACAAAACTCAAACCAGAACTTCTGTATTCTCACCCGGGTGAGCCTGTCTCATGTGGTAGGTCACGGGGTAAGGGTGAGATTCGCCGCACAGCTCACAGATGGTGTCTTTCTCCGGTCCACCCATGGCGAGCTGTGCCATCTCACCGAACAGATTCCCTCTTGGACGCACCTCGGCCTTCTCCCTCTTCTTCTTCTCTTTCTTCGACTTCTTGCCGTCTTTCTCGTGCTCCTTCCTTTTCAGGATGGCGCTGGACCCCGGGCTGGGGAAAATCATGTTCTGAGTGGCTGCCTTGATGGTGGCCAGAGAGATGTCCTCCCAGAATGACACCAGATGTTGCAATGTCAACGGCAAGATCGACTTTGCCCTCATAGTCGGATGAGAAGTCATCTCGTAGGCAGTGGCCTCCCCTTTCCCCTCCTCGCACTTCTCTGGCAGTGGAGGTTCCTTCAGCATGGACAGCACCTTATTTTTGTTGATGCTTCCCATTTTGGAGATGTCCGGGCCGTGCGGCGCAATGTTAAACATGTTGAGTGCAGAGGAGATCTCTAAGGAGTGGCGGTTCTTTAGCTTGCTCTCCTTCTCCTCTGCGCCCTGTCCTCCCAGCGAGCTGCGGATGGGGGCGTGCTCTTTGGTTAAGTCTGGGTTGAACTTGAGGAAGGAGGAGCAGGCCATGGCGTCGTGGACAATCCCTTCATGCCACAGGAACGCTGCGAAGACCGCTCGCGAGCATTCGGCCACAGAAGGTGACATAGCCTGTTTGGCAGGCTCCGTGGCCCTTGAAGTACTCTCACCTTTGAACAGAGGCCCAGATTTTTCCTTCTTAGGGCGCGTGTGTCGACTGGAGGCTTTGCGGCTGACTTTGGGCGAAGCGCGGGTCTCTAGTTCCTCCTTGACGGGGGCTTTGCCGATACTGAAGTGCACCTTGCATGAGCCATCTTCAGAATTTTGAGCCTCCGCGTTCTCGTCATTGCCATCCTCTGAGAGCAGAGCACTGGAGGTGCACACCTCCACCACTTCACTGTGGAGGTTCTCCTGGGTCACATGTGGAGAGGGAACACGGTTCTCTGCATTGCCAATCACTTCATTATTTGGATCTTTAGGAGACAGTTTAGGTTTTGGAGAGGTAGACCTGCCTCTAAGCGGCTCTGTAAGTGGGACCTTCTTCTTTCTAAGTGTGTCTGGGTCCAGAGTGTACGAATCGGATTTGGATCTCTCTCTTGGAGGGTCCAGCCGGGCTTTAGAGGAAGGGCTGACTTTAGGTGGGAGGTTTTTGTCATGATGGGCTGAAGAGGAGTTCTGGGAGGAGGTGCTAGAGGGACTAGACCTGCCTGAAGAGGATACGCCTTTTTGTTTGGGAGAGGAGGAGCGAGAGCCGGGATTCGGGGACTCAGCTCGGAGTCCCGGGGTTCTACCATCTGCCTTCAGGGCCTGCAGGGTGTTGTGATTGGGCGAATGAGAGCGGCTGTGAGAGTCAGACCTCAGCTTGGCCATATCCGACCGCAGGATGAGGGCTTCGTTGGCTGAGAGGCCACCCTCCCCTGTTTTGCTCCTGCTCTGCTCGGATGAGCGGCTTCCCCGACCCTCCTGTTTGGGCGAGCGGTTCTCCTGCCGGTGTTTGGAGGCTGGGGACATGGGCCGCGCTCCGGGCATCAGGTTCCCTCGCTCACCTGAACGTTAATAATTCAAACACAGTTACAACACGAAAGAGGAATAAACCGGTGGTAAGAGTGTAACCATTTAGCTCTAAGCGCAACACTCAAAACCTGAGAGGAAAAAAAATGTAATGCTGAAAATATATGGTAAAATGCAATGCAATGAAGATAACTAGTGGACCATGGAAGAGCTGATGAAAGATGGATTCCAGCCCAGTCCTGGGACCTCTCCTACTGATATTGGACCTAGTTAGTGTAACTTTTAATAGCCTAGTAGTTTAGTCTGGTAACCCACAAACATCCTGAGTCAATAGCATTTAAGGTCCACCTATTTTAAAACTGAACTTTGAATCAAAACTCATGTGTTTTTATTACGCCCTTTTACTTTTTCCTCTTTATTACAATATAGTGTTTGGACACATCCTACTTTAGGGCCACAGTTTTTAAGCTTTGCATCAACAAAAAATGTTTTTCACAAACAATCATAAAAGAAATTCTTGTGTTCGTGCCCACCCTCTGTTCAGTCTGAGGGAGGCATGCATGCTGTGATTACCCACCCTTTTGCCTCAGAGAGAGAGATGAGAGAGCAGTACCATGCCCAGCCACGGACACATTGCTTTTGTGCACACGCTCGCGAGAAGCAAGGCGGCGCGATGAACCATCTACAGCGAAAAACAGTGGAGCAGGTAAACAAGCAAGGCATGGAACGCAAGGGGGTCACCACAGACAGACAGACAGAGAGACACAGTGAGACATAAAGAGGCAATGGGGTCAAGTCAAGAAGGGGAAATAGAAAGAGGAAAAAAGGACAACAAGTTAAAGTGATGGGAAGATCAACAGATAGGTAGAGAAACAGGAAGAGAGAAACACTTATAGGAGAAAAAAAGAGAAGTTACAGAACCAAGAGTTGTCATGGAAATAAAAGTATGTTGTGCACACAATTTAGTAATATGTGCTTTCCATTTAATTTTATCTACATTTTGACTCACTCTTTGAGAGGGTGGCATACACCTTTAGCGTGTCGCATGTTGTTTATGAACATCCTCGGTTTCAAAGTTTTTCGGGAGAAACATCCCTTTATTATGTAAAAAAGGTTTAACAGGACGTTGTTCGTAACATCCCATATTAAATCCATTAAAGTGATTTAGCGTGTGTGTGTGAAGGGGACATGTACGACAAGACTGATGGCATTAAAACCTCTTATCACTCCTGTAAAATTTGCCTAAAACACCTATCCAAGGCGTACCCAAAGTAAACTGACAGCTCTTATTGAACCATTGGGAGTACATGTATGGTTTTAGTTGCTATTGAAAGGTAACACTCTGAAGTTTCTTCACAAACAGTCATAATCACTGTAAGTGCTACTAGCATTGAGCTGATGAAGCTACAACACACTGAAACAGGTTTTTATTTCCGCCTGGATGTTTTTTGGCCAACAGATGCCTGCAGATAACTATGGCTGGGACTTATTAGCTGGAAAACACAATGGCACCAGAGCATGAAGTCATAGTACCTAGCACACATTCAAATTTGATTAAAAAATACCACAGAAAATTTATATTTTACACATGGTTTACTAAGACTACGTCCGCATAAAAGCGCATTTGGAGGATCGTAGTAACCACGGCAAAATGCTGAGGCTACGATAAACTACATGTCCGAAATTCAAACTATAGCTTATTTATGTCGATGTATGGTTAACTATAACATATTTAACAATTGTCAACTTTCACAGATTCTTGAAAATTCTCATTAACTCGACTTTGCTCTTCATAATCGGTCTCAGGTAGTTGACTCACGGTGCTACTTCTGACTTCGAAAAGACTTTCCCCAACATGCACCTTGTGAATCTGCATAGCGTTCTCTTCGTAATTCCATTGGCTATACGAAGCGTGAGTTTCAGAAAGATCGATTGCAATTGACTTTACCCAAAGCAAGAGAGGCGGGTATTGTCTTTCAAAGCGGACTCTCGTTGGCTGTTCCAGAATATTCCCGGGCTATAGAAGCTCCCATTGGGTCAAATGAGGTGTCAATCTAACCGGCAGAATGCAGCCGTCATTTTGAGAGAAAAAAAACACTTTGTTTCCATTGAAACTGAAATTATGATCGAAAATAGATCGCTAGTTATCATATCTGCCGGCTAATTTGAAATGATGCAACAGCCCTCCGTGGGTGTTTATGGACGTACTAATGTGTTTTGGACGAAATCTTTTCCTGGATTGGATCGTGTGGACCCATATCAATCTAACAAGACCGTTTTTGCCGGACTATCATGGATGGGGGACACACTATGATTCATAATTGGTGAGTAGCATCGATATTTGAACTGCTTTTTTTGGAGTGTTGGTCTGACAGAGACGTTAACTGTACCTGCTGTTGTGATTGTATCTTGAAAGGGTTTACATAAATCGAATTACAAGAACCGTAGCTTTCTAATGAGATATCGCAGTAGTACCTATCTTGCCAGAGCAGTTGTGTACATGACACAAATGTACACTAAACACGATAAGTTAACTGTATGCTAAATTGAGCACATATAAATTTATGCACACAGATGAGTTTGTTTTCCTTCCCAAGACACCTCCCAGGCTCCGTAAGGAAAAAAAGGGAAAAAAAGAAAGAATGATCACAAGTAGAGAAAAAGTAGAAATACATAAGAAAAGATCGGCAGGGAGAAAGAGCTACACGGGCTGAAAAAAAAGAAAAGCATTCTAAGATAATCGTAATTCTAAATTGTGGTATTTTGTATTTTAATTATCCAGTATACGCTATTAGTATGTGCTATATGTAATACTACTTAATGACTGGGACTGAATTTTTGCTGTTTTAGGGAGATCGAGTCGACTCTAAACCATCAACTATTTAGACTAAAGTTGTTCACAGCTGCACTGAAGCCCTGGGCTGGTTGAGGCAGAAAATGTAACTAGTTGTTAATCAAGGATGAAAAATGCAGATCTGAAATTAAAGCAGCGTAATGAGGAAAAGAATAAAAAAGCTGACTAGCAGAACAAGCAGACAAGCAGAGAAATAAGCAGCTCAGCCTGTTACTTCAGCACACGACAACAATATCCCTTTCAACAAGACGTTTGGTCGAGTATTTAAGTTTGATATCTTGTTTTCAAAAGCAAGTGAAAATACCTGCCAGTGCATATTCTTTGAAGGCAGTGTCACCTGATTAGATTTTTATAAACAAGATTTAAACATTCAATACTGGACATGTCGGCTTGTCGGGGATATTTCGGCACTCTAGAAACATAACTGCAGTGTTATGTGTCACACGTCACTGCTGCTCTTTCCAGAAAAATACATGAAAGAGGATGAATACAGAACAAAATCAGAAAAAAACTAAAAGCTGCGAGGAAAAGGATCAACACCTGTGCAAGCAAGCGCTGTCAGAAAGCAGGACAGACTTACTCGGAAGCTGTGGTTGTGGCTGAGACAGTTGGGAGGGGGATTGTCCAAACACAAATGGGCTGTGGACAAGGGAGGAGGAGGAAGAGGAGGGAGGTTGGGCGGCTTGCTCAAATACGGAGGAGGAGGGAGCTGCTGAGAGGAAGGGCCCAGACTGAACGGAATTCAGTATGGCACTCAACCGGTCACCTGCAAACATGGAGACAGAGGATGGGGAAAAACTACAGCTTATACTGTGGCTTGAGGTTTCCAGAAGGGGGGGTGAGGATCAGTCAGAGTTTATCAGTCATTCAGTCATCTCCGACGACGCCGCGCATGTGTGAAATGGGAGGAGCCGCCAGGGTCCCGGAAGAAAAAATCCTATTGATTTTCTGTTCAGACAATGCAAGTGGATTGGCGGGAGCACTTCCAAGGCCTGAATGGGCATCCGAAAGGTGAGCAAAAAGTGGAAAGGTACAAGGCCGGGGTGGATAAAACATAAGGAGAGAGGTGAACTACGACTCCCAAGAAACATCGGCAAATGGCATTTGCAGCCGAGTTCAAATGCTGTTTAATGTGCAGCAGCTGAGCAGCTCCTTCGCTCGGTAGCCTGAGCGGTGGACTTTCATGCTCGCTCGACAAGCTAAGGAGCGGGAAAAGGCGCGTGTTCCTGTCTGTGATTTAGAAAACAATGAGACTTTAGCAACTTTAGACGGCCAGACTAACGTTGCTGCTCCATGCAGGATCTGATTGGCTGTATGTACCGTCTGAAATAAGGTCTCCTGCTAAATAGACGAATACCTGTAACAGTATTCCGTGCAAGGGTATCTGCTGTAGCGGGCATATGCAATGTCATTTCAAATGGACTTTGTTATGAACTTACACTATCGTTGAACTATCCAGGAAACTCTTGTGTTTCTATGTTGTGGAGCATTGATGACATCATCACCAGAAAACTTTCAAACAGGCTTGTACAGTGTTAAAAAAAAAGTACTTCAGGCACCAGCGGCTCCTCCCATTTCGCAACTGTCTTTGGGGAAAGGATATGTTGAGGAAGGGGGCAGTGAGGGGGGGGGGGGTCTCTTCTCATGTATTCATTTCAGGAGTCATTCTTCCGAGAAAAACATGTGTGTCCTCGTCAGAAGTTCCAAAAAACGTACTGGGAGAAAATAGACCCTTCTCCATATACCGTATATATTGAGCTGACTGCATCAGTAATCTTTCAAAGACTCTCGTGAACGTGCAACAGAAGTCTCTCGCTCTCTTGACACAACAGAGTAGTTGTGAACCAGGTACAAAACCCAGTCACTGTGTTGTTTTCAAACATGGATTTAAAAAGTTTAAATCCGTTCCCTTTTCATCACTTGTTGGAGCCAGAATTGTGAGGCTGCCTGGCTGAAGGCCAGATGGGGGAACTCAACCAGCACAGCTGAATATTGAAGTCTGAGAGCATCTGTCAAAGAGGTTGCTCTCCAACTTGCTCAAAGAGCTTTGCCAAGGACTGGTCCATCAAGCTGACCAATCTGAGGGCGATCCACCTGCCTCACAGCATAATGGGTCCATCGCACAGGTGGCGAGTGATTCAAACCCTCCATCAGATGGATCAGCAGTGGTCGTCCCCTTGACCTAGGGTTGCAGAGGCCTTCGGCTTCCTAAGGGCTTGAGCAAACATTCAGCGTGCTAGTGGTAGCTCGCTGCTCAGGGGTGTTCTTATTCAGGACACATGTGCTGCTCACATCAAACATTTTGTGAGGTTTCAACATCAAATGTCACAGCACTATTTTTCCCTTTTCGTGTATTGAGTGCAGGGGGGGGTTCAAAAGACGTCTCTGAAATGAAACACAGACGAGACTGAACCATTTACACTTTGCCAATTTCTGCATTCTTGGGCAGCTCGGTCATCTGGCTTCGAAAACAGCCAAGAGTGAATGTGACCAAGATGCATATAAACAGATTGCCATATCAAAACCACCTCGGAAAAGGTGATGTTGACAAAGGTATAAATGCATCCATCTCTCCACGTAGCCACATGAAGAAGAACAGTGGCAGTCACACAGAAGGCTTAATAGCATGTTAGTGTTTAGGAGCCTTTCCATCCCCCTCTGGACTGGAGTAAGGCCGACACAGCTTTGCATTGAGCAGTGAAAGGAAATTAGTGGCAACCAGACTTGGGATCAGCCTAACAGAGACACATATGTGGTCAAGTGTCAATGGAGCCTTTATTCTACAGTAATGGTGCAATAACTTAGTATTATTTGAATAGCCATGGTTCTCTGATTAGCATGGCTAAACAGGTCAGCCTCCTTTTTTTCAAGCAGTGAGGAAGAGTTAAGGCGTTTGAAAGACAATCGACACAGCGTCAGCGTCAGCTGAGATATTCAGGCAGAAAGATACACAGACACATTTGGGGCAAGCTGCTCTTTGACGGTGCAGCAGAATAGATGTGTTCATCCACGGGATGTTTTCAGTATTCCACCATTATATTTAAGAAAACATGGATTATGTAAATGATCACTTTGATGTTTTCAAAGAGACTGAATTAAGGCGAAAAAGGGTAGTCTGTGTTGGGCTAAAGCACCGCGCCCAAAGAAACAGAGCCCAGAGCGGTCGGAAATGAACAGCAGCACACTGACTGGCCCATGCACACAAACATCGCAGAGATGTTGGGCATGAAATCGCAACAGTAGACACCATAAAAAGCATGCACAAAGAAAGAGAGATGATAGATCGGCGACAGATCGCACCTGTGATTTTAAAGAGATGAACTGATCCATAGAAATAGAATGAGAGTAGAAGGGACATTCCTGTGCAATATAACATAGCAGGATGGTCAAGCGGCGGCCATTTTTATGTGTACCGTTTCCATTGCAAGGAACTGTTAGCAGTGAGCGCCATTGTCTTTTGAACCAGTCAAATAATTACGGCTTAAAGTTCTACACTCATTCTTTTTTGATGGACTGACCCAGACTGGATCACATACACGTCGTGGATGTGCTGCTATAAATTGTGGAGGTCGCATAAAGATGGTGAAAATGTCTGCATTTATACAACTAAAATGAAGTAATGTATCAAAAAAAAGTCTCAATCCAAAGCATAGAGGGGAAGTCAGAGAGAGGAAATAAAGCGGGGAACAATAAAGACGAGGGGTGCAGAGTGAAGTCAGAGGTGAGGTGTACATCAGTAATGACAGTAACTACTGCCCGATGACTCATAAAAGAACAGCATAAAACAAAGTGGATGTTGAAAGCAAAGTGATATGCAGATTGAGGATATGTGATAGAAAGTTTTTCTGTCAAAAAACAACCAAAAAAAATAACTTTACGCCACGTCGAGCTGACCTTTGTTGTTGGAGATGCCGTAGTCGAAGCCCTGCGCTCCGTTTGAGGCTGCGGCTCTGTTGAAGGCCTGTACGGAGAACGGGCTGGGCGGGGGGGTCTGGGCCACGTGCTCAAGCAGTGCTTGTTCTGTGAGAGCAGATCAAATTACGTTATCTAACAATTTATAATTCTAATATTTATTTGTACAGAACATACAAAATGGCTCACCGTCATCGTGGCGAAGGTACTGATTTCCACCACGGTCTCTGGCCAAAGACCAGGCCTCTCCTTCATCGCTCTCACAGAACTCCACTACACTGTTCTTATCCAGCTGAACCCAGTTCCCCTCTGAGTTGACCACCTGATACACAAACAACACTCTTTATCCACACTCACACACACTGAACACTTTATCTCACACACATGGCACCATCGCAGAAGATCATTAACATGCAATCATTGGATTCATCTGATTGGCACTGACAAAATGCACAGCAGTAGATCACATGAATTAGATTTTGTGCATCAGCAGACACTGCAGGACAAAACTGATGTAGCTAAACAGAAACAATAACTTACTCTAAGAAAGGGGTAGCTTATTGAAAGGTAAATGCATGAGGTTGTTTTTTCTCAATTCCCTGAAATATTATCATTTTGGAAGAAAAAAAAGACAGACGGAAGTATTAGTATGTGCAGGCTGCACTTCTCAGATCTCAGACAGGGCATTCCAAGTGCAGAGGAAACTATTGAACAGCATGACACACCACAGCAGCCAATGACGGGTCATATCTAAAAGAGGCGGGGCTCCGCTCATCACCGCGCCAAAGACTATTTCGAAAAGTACCGGAGTTATTGACAGGATGGTTAAAAGTGCAAGAAAGAGACATTCAAGGCACAGACAGGCTCCAGCATTTCATGATCACAATTCCACCGAAAAGTCTGCAAGGCGGCCGAATATGACACGCTGAAACTGCAATGGATTCGTAGACAAACTGAAATTAGTGAATCAGGAAGCACGCGAAAAGTATCGTAGCCGCAGGGAGTTGATCCTCGAGTGGGAAAAGATACACAACACACACCCGCACCCAGAAGCACCTGATGTATTCCCCTCAGACAGCCAGATTACATTCTTTACATTCAAAATCAGTTTAGGAAAATAGAGGGAACCGCCAATCTCTGAGAATCAAGGCCAAAATCGACTAACATTGGCTACATTACAATATTTCAACTAAAGCCACAAAAAAGAACAAAAGAAAACACATTGCATCATTTGGGGTGAGTGCGTACCTCGCCTATGGCCTTGACCTTGTTGCCAAGAACTAACATTCCAATGGGGATGCCCCTAAGGTTTGGGCAGCTTCTGATGTTGTGACCAGAGGGGCCGGTCTTCACTACCTTATAAAGCCCCGGGCCGCCGCCCTGCCCTGCCCTGCTTTGCACCCGAATGGGGGCCTCGTGGGAAGGGCAGCTGCTCACCTCCTTTACGCTCTCTTCCGATTGGCCCCTGACCTCCTGCAAGAGGTGAGAGCAATGGATTAGAGGCAACGTACAGTAGCACAACAACAGGCTGCAAAAATGTTTCACTCCAGGACAAGGTTCAGATCGCTAGGTCCTGAAATGTTACGGCGAAGAGCCACTGTTCGCAGTGTAACGGGCAAAAGAGCATGTACGCCCCAGAGCAACCTGCCCTGGAAAAAAACCTTTTGAACATTAGGTCATTTCTCATATCGAGCAGTTATAAATAAAGTCTGTCACTAAGGACATGTGCTGTGTGATCTTCAACAGCTTTAAGCGATAGACATTTGGGGAATCCTTTTCTCGGCTAGAAACAGCCAACTGTTATATCTTGATGCTTCAATCCGTAACCTCAGCGTAAAAACGATACGTTGCAGTTTCCCACGGGGGTCATGAGTGGGACTATTTTGTGGCCGGATGTTTCCTGGAATCTTCTCGATACTGTTCCAGGCAAATCAAAAGTCCAGAACATAAGCCTAATAAAACCACAACCTGCCGTTTTTCAACTTCAGTTGCCGTATAGGTTAAACACGCGATGTATAAAGTTTTAACTAGTGAGCTTTAGGGGTTGCTGGCAAGTGGATTTTGTTACAGGACAGAGCCAGGCTAGCTGTTCTCCCCGTTTCCAGTCTGTATGCTAAGCTAACCTAGCTAACCTATTCTATTTACAGTGCCGACATGAGAGCGGTCAAACTGTTCATATTGACTCCTTTGAGAGGATGTGTCATGCTCAGGTGAGATACTCTTGTTCTACAATTACTACATATCACAACATGGATAACTGGAAACCTATTTAGACCTCCATCCTCAACAGAAGTGATATTCCAAAACTACATTTATTCCCCGCGATATTTAAAAAAATGCATGTACTGTACATAACATTGTAAAAGTTTCAATATAATTGAAGATTGAAATACTCTCAGTAGAAACAACATGAGAATTAACACACCACGTAGTGATGCTGTTAAATGACCAATAGACAGTAGAACGTATTTTCATACAGGCTAAAGGGAGGCATGCTGTGACGCACAAGGATACAGGATCTCATGCAACAGACTAGACATTAGTATCTTCAACCCCCATGCAACACACAAATAATTGAAATGGGATCTCTGCGCTGAGTCTGTGGGCCAGAAGCCGCTGACGTACTGTTTTGTCACTGAAATGTCTAAATGAAACAAAGCAGACAACCATGCAGCTGTTGTTCGACTTCTTGTGCCCGACTGCAACACTGTGGGGAGACTACAAAGTCACAAGGGGTTCAAGGGGGACAAGTAGAGTGACAGATAGGATGATAAGCTACGGGGCATGTGTCCCTCTCCTTCATACAACTCACCTGTGGCGGGAATATAGTTAAGGGAGTCCACGACAAAAAGCCGATATCCCTGACTCCTTGGCTAGCGCTAAAGACATTCTGAGCAACAGATCGTGAGACAGTCAACAAAAAACAGTAGGAGAGCGAGAGAGCGAGAGCGAGAGAGCGAGAGCGCGAGAGCGAGAGAGCGAGCGCGAGAGAGCGAGAGAGGAAACAGGATGGGGGAAGGCGCTCGTGTATTTTTTTGGAAGAAAATAAAAGGGTTTTTTTTGGCTTGGCTCCTTTGGAATTCAGCATCAGAGGGTTATTTGAGAAGGTGAAGAAGAGAGGACAGAATCTGACAGGCCAGATGGTGAAATTGTGGAGCACTGTAGATCCAGGCCAAGCCTGTCAAATGTTTGAACACTTTACAGTAAGTGTAAAAATACAAAAGCAGAATTGAAAGGACACTCCAAACACAACGGAGTGAGTATTTCCAAATCCACGACCAAATGACGTAAAAAGAGGAAAACTTCCAAAAAAATTCCCCACTTGGATGATGTAGTGTGTCATGCTGTTCAGACAAGAGACCTTACATGGAAGCCTCCTAAGCACCTAAAGCCTCCCAATGCAACGGGTGGAATTGTAGAGCAGTACAATTTTCCCCATTGAAACTTTTTTTGCGGACCAGTGATTGCTTCATGACAGAAAACCACCTGGATATCAACAACTTCTTTCAGATAATTTCCCTGTTACTGCAATATTCAAGTCTTCCATCACACCTAGTCACGTTCAATTGTAAAAAATGTTTTGAATTCTCTTGCATGTTGTGGCGGTTTTTGTGGCATGGAGCAGAAATGTGAGGGAAACACTTGTTAACACATGCTGTGGTGTAAGGGTGTTTATGAGTTTTGACTAGTGAGGCAATGAGGAAAAGTGCAGACTAACTCCACCACAGGATGAAATCACACCGTGGCTACCCTGTTTTTTCCCCTGCATTGGGGTTCACTTCAGTGCACTAAACATATATAACGTATGCATGTGAACATTTCCAACTGCTGTCACTTTGTAGTGAACCTTTTTTTGCCGTCAAACGCGAGTCAACACATTCAAGCTCCCAGCTGCTGTTCCTTTGCACGGCGTGTTAGTGAACGTTTCATACTCTGTGTTGCTACAACCAGATGTTTCATGCGAGAGAACACCCCAGCAGTTACACTCTGATTAAAGCTCTCATTTACCATGCTTCGAGTACATTTGGGGGAGTGAAAAATAAACTGTGATTGTTAAACAATAAAGATGATCTCTGAGCTTTGTCCCCCAAATGAACAGCACAGGAGCCTCTGTCTTTATCAAACTGGGACGGGCCGTACAGCGGGGCCGTCTTCTACTTACGTCGGCTGGGACCAGTAGGCTCCTGCCCAGGTGCTGGTTAAAAGAGAGGCACCAGGCTTCTGTGTACCCATTCATGCTGGGAACATACTTCTTTACTGTTTCATCATTGAGCCTGAGCCACACGCCATCATCATTGTGGATCTACGGGGGGGAAACAAGAGCAACAGAGCAGGGCAGAGCCATGCCGTCCCATTACTATGGAAACAGGATGGGCAGCGCCCTCACACACACACACACACACCACCTCTGAGGTTGCAGGACCTCAAGTCAAGTCAAACTAGACGACAGTAAATTGAGGTTACAGCAGGGTGCATTTAAAATGGATACAAACACAGATGATGTGTTGCATTACACTACAATCATTGAGCAAATGCTTTGAGTGCTACAATTTTAAATATTTGGATTTAAATGCATCTTGTCCTTTGGATTTATTTTGCAGGCGCTCAAGCTTTTCATGTAGCCTCAGAGTATCTTGCAAGAGTATGAAGCAAATTAAAGTTAAGAGCAACCAATTTATAAGCTTTGCAAGAAAGTAGTTATTATTTAGAGGTAACAACACATAATACCGGTACATAGAAGACACCAAGCAGGACTCAAAAGTTCTGAAAACAGCAGAAAATACTCTGATTCTATCCTTACTGATTTAAAGAAGACGAAACAAGGAAATAGAATCAAAGTGGAGAGTGCTCCAGCTGACATACTTCTATAACATAACGTACACTCTGCCTGGTCTAGAGCCAGTTACCTCGTCAATGAAAGTGATGGTGCCATTGACATGCACTATGCCTATCTGTTCACTCTGCAGGGAGGGGTGACTACGCACACGCAGGCCTGCGCTGTCCTTGGACACAAATTTGCGGACCTGAGAGAAGCAGAGGGGGAGATGGAGACCGTGAGCGGCAGGAGCAAGGAATAAAAATAAAAAAATGAATAAAAAATAGACAAGAAGTGCAGCAGGAGGAGGAAGAGGAAGCAGGGCAAGTTGACGGTGGGAGGTCGCATGCTTTAACCACACAGAGCCTGCTTCCAAGTACACACACACACACACACACGCGCACAAACAGCGAAAGACGAGGAGGCTTTAGGAGCTCCGTTTTCAGCAGTGCCGGTTGGATGAAGTTAGTTTTTGATCCTACATTGACACTTGTGTGTGGAAAGTCATGTAACACATGCTCCCAAGGAATATACGCAGTGCTGGTTAAAAGTAGCAGGATTTAGCTTGTTTCCCCATTGTGGATTGAAAAATCTGAATACCACCAACTTTCACAAAATGATGATGACCCCGACATGTATCAGTTTGATGCAGCATCGGCATTTAAAGTAATTCCAAATCACTTTCTACTTTTTTATCTATGAGTAACAATCAATCAATGCAGTTTGAAGAGATGAGAAGGCTGAGATACAGAACCAGCTGTCTATATGTTCATTCATACTAAACCTGAGCACCAATAACCATAATTAAAAGGGCCACAAATGGACTCGACAATAAACTTTTGGTATTTAGTGCATCATATTATCAAGCGGCTGCTTATTTGCACATTCAACAAAGTAAAGCAACATCACACTGGAGTTCTGTGTCTTATCACCCGATAAATGCAAAGCAGGTCTAAGCCTGGTGGCGCTGGGTTAGTCTGCAGAGTCTTGAAAACACCTGAATTCCTTCACGAGTTTGTTTTGGATCCCAGGGCTGTCACACAATCTGATTTTCACTCCACAAATATCTTGGCCAAAATAATTCACAATAATGATATTGTTGTGAATTCTATAGAACATTTGAAAACAAACAATGGTATCAGTCAATCTTTAACTTTGTTTATTGTGCGTTTTGTCTCTTTATTGGCAAATGAACGCAACTCAAAATATGAGTGTAGGTGGGTTGAGAGTCTGTAACTATAATCATGGCTAGGCGATGTGTCCAAAATCTTTTATCCCGATATACGTTAAATCAAATGAAAAGTACTTTATCATTTTATCAAAAACGTTGCAAATAATCAGATTCTTTTTATTACAAGCTTGGTATTATCAATTCAGATGATACAATTGTGTATCACAATATCTTCATGTACGATTTCATCACAATATGATTCGATGGGAAGACGATAAATCATTTTGAATTCTTGCCCAACCATAACCGTGTATATAAAATGATTTAAGAGGCACTAGATCACTTACACAATATCATCATATGTGCATTATTGACATAATATCAGTATTTCATTTTGTAAATATCACGGTCATCGTTAATACCAGTGTATGGTGACGCCCCTATCTACAATGATAGTGAGCTCGACAGCTTATTTTTAAGTCACTCATGTGACGATATTCACAATGATCCCGATAATGGAAATTCACCAAGATCGACTTATCAACATTTATTTTATTTTTTTAATTTTAAATCGCGATCCATGATAAAATCTCATCTTGTTCCATCAGCTTGCACTTGGACAGAAGGCTGACAATCAGTTTTGTGTCCATTGCTTTCTACGGACCAGCAATAGTTCTGATTGTCAGACCAAAACAAGGAGGTGCAAAATAAGATGTTGATTGTCAGTGCAAGTGGGCAGCACTAACAACCCTTTCATATTACAGGGAGATCCGTATTTCAATGTTTGTATCACGTTATTGCTCAATGTGGCTTTTAGGGTAAGAGTTTGGTTAAAGGTACAGATGGGTGTCGATAGGTATAGAAGACAGCACAAACTGCGTCTGGTCTCTGGTGTGTTTGATGGGGGATTTGCAAGCATGCATGCATTTATAGGTGTGTTTATGTGCATGTTCATGCCCCTGGTTGAGCTCACCTTGCTAGGCTGAGGTTCAGCCTTTGGTTTGACCATCTGAGTGCCAGGTGGTATCATGCCTTTGGGGGGGTCTTTGACTTCTACCTCCAAACCAGCATCTATAAAAGAATAGATTTACAGCTCAAAATCTGAAAATGACGGCGGTTCACCGACTAATCAGAAAGGCCTCAACGTTTTTATGGATTAATCCATATGCACGGCAGCCGCATGACGTTATGTCACTTGGTGTGGGTTGGAGACGGTCATCAGTGCATACCCTGTATGTGGGAAATACTTCAGCCGTTTCCATTGACATACCTATTTCAATGCCATCAATGGTGACGTGGATTGTGTAGAGGCCTACTGCTCCCGGAGTCCAGTTGGCGCTGTAGGTTCCGTCAGTGTTGGCACGAATGAGCATGTTCTCACTGGGTCTGTGTGGGAAAGGATCAATAAAGTAGGTTGTATCTCACTGGGAAATGTATTTTATTCCTGCATAACCTCACTTACCTCTTTGGGGTGGGGGAGGCAAAGCGCAGCTCTTCAAATGAGTAGTTTTCATAAGCCTGCAAAGACAAAGAGCACAAGTGAGAAGTCAACAACAAAAACACTGGTTTACCAAAATAAAGTGCTTTTTTTCTCTTTATAACTAACGATTATGATGTTCCCTAAATCAAAAATATATTTTTTCACAATATATATTTATGTTTCTATATGATTTATTCTGCCAGATTTCCTTACTTGTTTTTAAACGTTTCATGATGCATTGCTTCCTCAATAGTCGAAATAATATAAATGAAGGTCGGCACACTGTAGCTCCCTTAGGTGCAATTATAATCCATCCACACACATTATTATTCTGCTACGCGGGGGAAGGACGCGCTTGCTTGCTCATATTTCTTTAAAAACAATCAAAATCGTCTTGGGCGGCGCTCGGCCCAGGATGCAGGGACGGCGAAGTAGATAGCGGAAGGGAGGAGAATGCCGCGTTGACGGCCAATTTCAGACTTATACAGCAACGACTGTCTACATCCAGGGAGTCGGACCACTTCCTCAATTTTGCAATTTTGATTCAATGTCTTTATTCAGTCAATTTACTCTCCTTTTTGGCTTCTTTTTATATTGAGTATCTTATTGTAAATAATAAGTGTTTGATGTGAAAATGCAAACGGACCATTAAAATGTGTTAATATTGCAGCTGCAGGTCTAATCTGCAATTACTCTCACGTCCAGTAGGGGTCACAGGTTGGTGTGAAGATCTAATCATGACTAAATAAACCTGCAGCCCTCAAAATGTAAACAAGTGAGTTTATAAGCCAGTTCCATGATACTGACCTTCATCATGGTTATAGCGATGTATCGAGCCTCTTTCACGATCATGGGCTCGTACGTGGCCTCCAGCTTGGGCATTGGCAAACCTCCAAAGGTTAAGTCTGGGCCAGAGGACGACGGCGAGGAGCTCCCAGGTAGCCGCTGCAGCCTCTTCACATTGTCCGGCTGCATCGACTTCTTTTGTGAAACGGGCACGGCCTTTACCTCCACCTGGACATGGAAGAGATGAGAAACACCTGTCAGATTTTTGCCAAAGCAGGCAAAAATGATTACGCAGCTTTGATCTACCAAAATCCCTTGGAAGCCAAAGAAATCACCCTGACCTTCATGTGAGGAACGTGCACCACATCTCCATACTGGTCTTTGGTCTGTACGACCACAGTAGTCGGCCATCCACAGCGTATGTCATCTTTGTTCAGGATCAGAGATGTCTTCTGGGGGTCTGCGTAAGAGTCTGGCTGTAGCCACCTGGATGGAAGAAAAGGACAAAAGAAGAGGAGACAGGATGGTCAATTTCTAATCTGTAACTAAATGAAATTGCAGAGGGAAAGTTAAAATAAAATTTACAACCAACATAGTTCAAAATGGAGAATGCACAGTATATTTTGCTCTGTTTAGGTAACTAGAATTGACAGGCTCCACAAATGTTTACCTGGCCAGACGTCCTCCGCTGGAGGTCTGTACACAGGTGATGAAGTCCTCAAGGAAAGAGTGCTCATTGGTTTGGAGGTGCAGCGGCAGATTTCCCTCCAGGGCCTCCAGGATGGTGGGGGAGTGAGACAAGGCCAGACCCTTCCCCAGGATCCCGGAGTGGGACTTACACACCTGGGGTGACATCAGAGGAAATAAGAATCAGGGAAGGTAGAGTGATGATGAAATATAAAATCCTTTCCACCAGACAACAACTAAGAGTATCTGAACTTAAAAGAGGACAAACCTGAAGAGAGGCTTCCTCAAGGATCTCAAGATCCTCTTCCAGTTCATTACCTTAAGTTAAAGATGAGAATACCAGATGATTGATTTACTCAAGACGTGAAACAATGTCATTGTTCCGAGCAGTAACACACATAACTTAATTAAGAAACGGGTTGTTCACAACAGCCGAAGCAAATCCCCTCATCCACAGTTTCCCATACCTATAGGGAGGGCCAGGTCTTTCTTCATCAGAGCTGCAGCACACACACTGCCCAGGTAGGCCAACTCCTTCTCCAGCTGGATGATACCCTGAAATGTCCATAATGCTATGGTCAGGAAGGTTTTTTCCATTATGCATAAAAAAAATGCAAGTCCATCCCACTGCGCAATATACAGAAGAATATACGAGCGCGTCTGTACCTCATCGGGGCCGGGGTTAAACTCGTATCCCACGGCTACGCACTTGAAGCCGTAAAAGCAAGCTTTCTCATCTTTGACGTAGTCCGAGGCCGTCTCCAGCGAGAACAGAACTTCGTTTCCTGAAAGTAGAGAGGGCAGAAAAACAGAAGATGAAAAGAGAGACAGGTGGGCGGAGTGTTGTATGCAAGGAATCGCTGGTAAACTAATGACTGCCTGCTGTGGCAGGTGGCTCAGTGAAGCATCATTAAGCAGTAAGGAGATTAAAGCGCAGATGAGAACAATTCAGATCACTGAACTACAGCTGTGTTTAGAATGGTGTCACCACTCATTCACTACTACATCATGCCAACATATATACATACATATTGCTAGTGCTGTCACAGTTTACGCATGTATGCGTTACCTCAATAAAGAACACGTTTGCCTGTTTTTGTTGCTAAGTTTTCCCCAATATAGGAATAGTTTGGATTTTTGTGGGGTTGTATGATGCATTTCTCCATGGTCAGTGTCTAACCTACACAGGAGCACCAGCACGGGAGCAAAGCAATGTACTGCTGTAGACGGAGCGGCAGCAAAACCTATTTTAGATACCGAAAAACAAAAGTTAATTTCAGTTCAAGGATATGCTGTATTAAGAATATCTTTACCTTGCCGTCAGACAGCCCTTTCTGACGGGGAGCTGAAGCCGTTATCGATGCTCTCTTTTAAAGCCACAGGACTCCTTTGTCATTTTATCTAGCAGAACACAGGAGTTGCTGGTCTACCGCTGCTGTCGGTCAGTTTGTTCGTGGTATTGTGTGACTTTGATGAATCTGAACAAACTCATTAAATCAATAATGTCACACAAACAAACCAGCTTATTGAGGCAGCGATGGACCAGCAACTCCTGTGTTCTGCAAGGTGAAATGACTGGTTCTGTCAAAGGAGCCCTGTGTCTTTGCAGAGACCACAGATGGATATCACAGCTTTAGTTCCCCGTCAGAAAGGGCTGTCCGACAGCAAGGTAAAGCAGTGAAGGTATTCTAAAAACAGGGTACAAGTAGACTGATCATGATTTTTTAGGCGTCTAAAATACTTCCACAGCAGTACATTGCTTTGATCCCATGCTGGCAATCCTGTCTGTTTCTCCCAACTCCATCTACTGTAGGTAAAACACTGGCTTTGAAGAAGTACTCCACTTGAGAAAATCCTAACTATCCCTTTAAGGCAGGGGTCTCAAACTCCCGGTACGCGGGCCGAATTCGGCCCGCCACGTCATTTTATGTGGCCCGCGAATCTGGCAGCAAAAAAAAAAAAAAAAAATTACCTTTTTTTTTTTTTTTAAAGTTAGACTTGATAATAAAAATATCCCCATTGTCGAAATTATGAGATAGAAAGTCGAAGTTATGAGATAGAAAGTCATAACTATGATAGAAAGTCATAATTCTGAGATACTTAAACACAATCATAGAAGCAGCTCTTTGGCTGGTTACTGTACATTTGACATGGAAATGTATTGTGAGTACATTGAAGACTACTTTAAACATGTCTTTAAAACACATGAAATACTTCATGTGTTTTGCAAACGCGCCCTTGAAAGGATTTTAAGCGTTGAACAAAGTTATTGTAATAACTTGTATTTGATATTTGTCTTTGATCTTTTCTGTAATTGTTTGATCTTTGATAGAGTAATGTGGGTTTCTTAACCCTAAATTAAAAGGATTTAAGTTATAATAACATAAATGTGCTTAAATATATTTTTACATTTATATAACTGCATGTACAATATTTTAACACTTGAATAAACAATAATCAAATGCAGAGACTTATTTAACAATATGTTACGAGTAGTTACATTTACAACCGGCCCTTTGTGGGCGACCATGATGCTGATGTGGCCCGGAGTGAAAATGAGTTTGAGACCCCTGCTTTAAGGTATGTAGCACATCATCCCAGACTCTGCTGCTGCTGCTTTGGGGCTAGATAGTTGGTTGGGCAGTACATGCTAGCTTAGCATAAAAAAAGCTCCAGAATAAAATTTTAAAAGACAAACATTTAACCTCATTAAAGTTTTTTGTGGACAAATTCACTGCAATGCAAACTTTCCCTGATCTTTTTAATACATTTTTCAGATAACTACTCTTAATTACAAGTCTGAAAAGCACTTTAAATGACAAATGTATTACATGCAATCGTAGTGCTGATGCATTTAAATATCAGAGAAGTGCAATCACTTAGTTCAGGGATTCCCAAAGTGGGGTGCGCGCACCCCTGGGGGTGCGCGAGCTGCCTCTAGGGGGTGCGCGAGAGGAAAAGTGTAATGGCGGTCTGATGGTGTAATAATATTAAATATTAAAAAAAACGTAATTTTAATTTAAAAACTGTCAGGTGGGCCATCTGAAGCTATCAGTCGTAAAAGAGGAGAGGGACAGAGAGAGAGAGAGAGGAATCGGAGGCGAGGGGAACGGAGAGGTGCGTTGGGGAGAGACCGGGAGAAGAAATCGAGCCAGAGTCAGAGGAAGATGAGACGGAGGAGACCAAAAGGAGGAAGGGATAGCACAGACAAATCGGGAGCACATCGGCCCATCGCGGAGTCAAGGTGAAAAATGAGGAAACGAGAGTGAGCATCAGACTGGGAAAAAAAGAGGAAATATGATGAAAAGTATCTGTGTCTGGGCTTCACTTGGATTGGCAACGCAGATTCCCCAAAGCCACAGTGCGTGGTGTGCAGTGAGGTTCTGGCTAACAGTCTGAAGCTCTTATTTACGTCGCCACCTGAACACCAAGCATGCCAGTGCAAGTCAAAAGCCCCTTACATTGTTTATATCGAAATTGGAGGAGTTACAAAACAGCCAAAAACAACTGGAGTCTCATTCATGTGTTGGGTCTATAAATGATGCACTACGGGCTTCATATCTGGTTACAGAATAGCGAGAAAGGGGCTACCGCACACAATCACTGAAGACGTGAGCTTGCCAGCTGCCAGAGAGATGGTGGAATGTATGATTGGGGAGAAAGAAGCAAAAAAGTTGGACATGATCCCGGTGTCCAACAACACTGTGTCGCCGCATCGATGCTTTGTCCGAAGACATCCTGGCTACATTAGTCGGTCATTAATTGTAAATTAAATGTGATAATCTGCCTCTGAGCCTGTGCGTGTGTGCTCGCATCCGTATTGCTCTTTAAAAGTGACGCCTTGTGTCACTGAAAGTTATTGAAACTTTGTTGCAGTGTTTCAGGGCGTTTTCACACCTTCAGTTCGTTTGCTTTGTTCTGATTCAGGAATTAATATGATACAATGTTGCAGTTGCTCCTTTGTTCGGTTTGTGTTCACACTGCAACATTTAACAGCGGACTAAATCTTGTAAACAAATGCCACGCGCGAGCAAACTGTTCTCTCATTGGTCCGATTCTTATGCGGCTATGAAGGCTTAAAAGGCTCTGTTGCTTCTTCTTTTTTTTTTTTTTTTTTTTATTAAGGGGGGGGGGGGGGGGGTGCGCGAACCCGGTCCGGATGTAGAAGGGGGTGCGCGGCCTAAAAAGTTTGGGAACCGCTGACTTAGAAGGCAATGATGATGTTAAAAAGCACTAATATTGGGAAGCAAAAGTTGTCAAATGTAATTAAGTGTCTTCAAAAGGTTAATGTCTTGATTTTAGAAGGAAGAAGAAGATCTTTAATTTTATGTGGTAAACTTATTATCTCTATCGGTCTACTATGTAGACCACGCCTCTTGGCTTTTAGAACTTGTGGATTTATTGCAATTCTGTTATTGCCAAAACAACAGTCATAACGTTCATAACTACTGATAAATGTTATTTTGCTCCGCCTCTCTTACCTGGCAGCACCAGGACGGTGGTTGGCCAGCCAGTGGAGCCAGAGAACTTCTTGAGATCAGTCCAGGTGTTGATGGTGTCATGGATCAAAGGTTTGCCCCCCAGGCTGGACAGGTGGAGGGTACGGCTGGGGATGAGCAGGCGCAGGACGTCCTCCGGCTGCGCAGTGCCGCACTGCTGATCAAACTCAATGGTGGTCCAGCGGACACAGTCGGGGAAAGACACCTGAGGCAAGGCGAGACAGAGCAAGATTTATTTTTGGACTTTAAATTACATTTGTGTATCTTACTTCTTACAGATGGAAGTCTGTTGCTAAGCAGTTAGCATACCAACGGATACCTTACCCTGTATTGTGTGACGCCAGCTTGTTTGTAAGGGTGGTCACTCTCAATCACCGAGTAGTGGTTTGAGGTGGTGCAAGCCGACAGGCCCTGCTCAGGCTGGTTGCCGGTCGTGCTGTCTGTTGACTGGTTCGGGTTGAAGGTGGGTGGGGCGTACTTTTGGTTGAGGGCGGAGACAGCAGGCAACAGCTCCTGAACGAGTCCAAAGACCTCAACGGCAGCCTGGATGAGGGAGAGCGAGGCATTTCACCACGATGCCACATCAGAGAGACAATTCACTGAACCAAGATAAAGGCTTTACCATCTTACCTTAGGTACAGACGCAGCCACGGGGCCGATGTAGGCCAGGATGAGGGGCAGCAGCATGGAGAACAGGCTGGAGGAACTCAGTAGCTCGGGAATATCATCTACTGGAGAAAATAAAAGCACATTGATTAAACTGAAGAGAGGCTGAACAGATAAGATCCAAATTCAATGCAAGTGGCTCTGCTGCAATGCTTTTGTAATACGTTTGTTGCTCTTACCATCGACAGCAAAAGCCCTGTTAAGCAGGTCCTTCGCAGCTCTGACCACAGCGCTGACCACGGACAGAGCTCTGCTACAGTTCTTGTCTTCCTCATTGGCTTTGCTCAGCAGCTGAGACTGAAGATCCCCGTCATACTCACTCCTTCAGCCACGAGAAAAAGAAAAAAAAGTCAGAAAAGAACCCCCAAATACTTCACAGAGTAGATGTTAGAAATTGCCGGCTTTGTGTGGACCTGTAGTAGAGAAGCTGTGGGATCTGTCCTCTGGTCTGGTTGGTGCCATTGCTGCTCAAGCTGCAGGTGCTGAAGGTGAAGGAAACACCGTCGCAGCACTGCACCGTGGTCATGCCTCCATCCCCGTTAGCTGTCCGGCTGCCGTAGTTCCGTAACCGCACAGCGTACTTTACACCCTCCTGCAACAGAATAAATTCATAAGTGAGACTATACGCATTTCAACTAAGATCAGCACACATGTGTAGGAAGTTAAAAAAATATATATTTGTATCTCAACTGCAAATCATATGCAAGTATTATTTCCTCGAGAACCTATGTACCTTGAGCGGCACGGCCTTGTCCATGCGAATCTCAGCAATATCGCTGGGAGAATCGTCGGTGCTGTAGGTGCCCTTCACCAGCTCCAGGGACGTCCACCTGTGAGAATGTGCCGAGTCCCCTGGGTGCTCCGTCTGTGCCTGAAGGGTGATGGGAACACAAGTTGTAAAAAGAGGCAAAGGAAGAAAGCTAGTCAAGCAACACCAGAAAATATGAGCTGAAGATGATTCCTAATCACTTACGTCGTCGGCCAGCACCTCCAGTTCATACTCATGGATGCCCCCTCCCCCGTAGACGCACACGCCAACCAGCACAATGCCCGGCTTGTCTACAGTCATACAGATGGCATCCGGAGAGCCATTGCCCGTGTTCCAACTGCGGCCCTGGCTCGTTTTGGTGAAACGGTTCGGGGATGCTTTCACGGAGTGGAGCGAGTTCAGCCCATCAACCTAACAAGCAAGGACACAATAAGAGATGTGGCCAAACATATCAAACCTCTTACATAAGCACACAGGGCTGATTAACACATTTGTTTTACTCCAAACAACGAAATCCTGCGCTAGAATTACCGCCTCGTGGTTGTATTCCTCTGCCAACCAGTGTTATGTTGCAGTTTACAATCATGTCTGTCCACAACATCATCCCTCCATCATTTATATCCGATTAGGTATTTGTGGGAAATTGTCATAAGTAGGATATGCGTTATGGCCGAAAAGGTGTTTTATGAGGTCACAGTGACATTTGACCTTTAACCACCGAAATCGAATCAGGATAACCTTCAGTCCAAGTGGACATTTGTACCAAATTAGAACAAATTCCCTGAAGGCGTTCCTGAGACATGCCATTGAAGAGCATGGGATGGACAGACAGAAAACATGGATGATCTCGAAAAGATCCATTGTCTGAAATAAACAATACAAACTATGACTATTTCTATCAGCCTGCTGCCAACAGAGAGCCAGACACGACTGCACAGGGACCCTATCCAGGTGCTCAGGGGAGGAAGAGGTGTTTCCCTGACAACAGACTGGGGAGAGAAAAAACAGGGACTGCTGTGGAGTGACGGTTCCTATGGCGACGAGAGTGCCAGAGTCTGCAGTACAAGGTATGCATGTGATGATAATTCATCTCAGAGTGTGACAGAGGGAAGGAGACAGGCATCTGTCCCACCCACTTAGTGACTCAACATATCGTAAAAACAACAAAGGAAATCCAATTAAACTTCTGTTTTTGGCAACAGTAGAGACATCATCTTGTTCTAAGAAAGAGCAGTCACTATGAAAGGTTAGTGCGATCACAACAGAGCTTTAAGTAAAAGGACATGGCCCAGCAAGGAAGTAAGAAGTAAGTGCGTGAATATCAGCGTGAGTCAAGTTACCTCGGAGCCCAGGGCCGAGGCGGTGAGCTCGGAGACGATGGAGGCCAGTAGACCGCAGGTGTTGGAGACCAGGTGTGGAGAGAACAGCTCCACTTCCTTCCTCAAACTCTTCCTCACCGGCAGCACCACAATCACAAGCATCTTCTCCAGAACCTCCCGGAAACTGGTCATGCCCATCAGGTTCTCCTCCGTCTAAGGAGCGAAATATGATGTTAGTGTTTTGACACAGAGATATCGGAGGGGTTTTGATGAGAACATGACGTGGTAATGATCAAAACATGTTCTCCATCTGCAAAACTGTTTCCTCGGTCACCGACCACCTCCACCATTTTGAAGTGAGGATACCCGATGCACCGTGTTCAACGTGCAAACACTCACATGGCTCAGTTTCTCCATGTGGGCCACCAGCAGGGGGAAGCGGTGAGCGAGGGCAGAGTCGTTCTCTGTGCTGACTTGTTTGACCAGTGAACGCAGCAGCACTTCCCCGTCGTATGCGATGGGCAGGATGGATGTCAGCTTGACCGAAGTGTTGCACAGAGCCGACATCACGGCCGCCAGCAGGCGGCTGCTGGACGTGCGGAAGTTGGCCTCGGCAATGTCCTAAAAGAGGAGGGAGGAGAGGGATGAATCTCAGATTTGATCACCTTGCTTTTGTCCGTTCATTCACTGGTTTTTATTTTATTATAGTTTTTTTTTATGTTTTAACTATGCTTTTTACCATGTTTTTACTATGTACTGGCTCTGTGGCACTCTGAGATTTAAAAAAAAAAATGAAAAGTGCGTTACAAATAAAATACATTATTATTATTATTATTTGTTTTAATGTTTCTACAACGTTCCTTTAACAACCTAAGACGATAGTGTTGGCGATCTATGGTTTTTCAAACGTTGGTGGGCTATCTTGATAAGAGCATCACCTCAACATCTAAAATGTTCACCAGATGTTGAAGTACATCTGCTGGATTTTAAAAACACTCTTGGCAATCCTTAGAGCTTAAATAATTGGTCGATTAGTCGATTGACAGTAAATGATTCGTCGACTTTTTTGATTATCATTGTTCAAGTCAATTATCAGTAAAAAAAAAAAAGCCAAACATTCAATGGTTACATATTCTCAAAATGTGCTGCTTTTCTGTTTTTAGACATCGATTATCTTTGGGTTTAGGACCTGCTTAGACAAACAAAAGCAATTTGAAGGACGTCACCGTAGGCTTTGTGATGCGGCGTCAACATTTTATACACTACACGAATGATAAATCAGGGAAATGATAAATCAGGGAAATGATAAATCAGGGAAAAAAACAGATGAATTGCTAACGAGAACAATACTGTAACGAGTTTCCTGTTCAAAAACTCCTTCTACTCTGCCGTCATTGACCTGGTCCAGGCAGTTGAGCAGGTCGCAGAGACAGGCCCACTGCAGAGACGGGGTCGGGTAGAACGAGTGGAAGCAGGCGGTGAAGGTGTTGTGGCACTCCTGCAGCACAGCTTCCAGCAGGGTCAAAGGTTGAGACAGGTAGCCCTGGGGGTCGTTGTCCAGCTTGGTCAGGCAGTTGTCCATGCCTTCTGACAGGATCTTCTTCAGCAGGCTGCGCGTCTTTCCCACGCACTCTGCCAGCTTGCTGGACTCCTCCACCACAGCTTTGGTGCTGGCTAGAAATCAAAGAACAGACAGAAAAAGAAAAACATTGTCAGGTCTTACTAACAATAAAGCGTTCAATTGAAGTGTACTTTTTGAAATCTATACACAACCTCGTCTTTAAAAGTCTTAATGTTATCCAGGCAACAGACATAAAGGATTGGCACCGAGTATTTCATTCAAAAATTAATGAGGATGAATATTGTCAACTGTTTTTTGTAATTCAAAAAGGCAGGGAACCAGCAGTGCCACTAACAGCTTGAAAGTAGCAACGCTGTGGTTTTTACTTTTCTCCAAGAACGAGCCGTTATATTGCCGGAGACAAAGTCCCGCTGAGTTGTCTGTGCTCCTACCGGCGATGGGGAAGATCTCACAGATGTAGACCCTGAGCAGGCGGAGGCAGCACGTGCCGACAAAGCGCAGCCTCTCCAGGTCCAGCAGGGTGGCTGTGTACTGGAAGCCCTTTAGCCCTCGCAGCTCCTCCACACCCAGAACCAAGGTGGTCCAGCTCCAGTGAAGGACACTCAGCAGAGACTCAAAACACTCCTACAGAGAAGGACAGGGTGAGACAGTCACACAGTGCTGTACAACATCATCTGTCAAGACAATTAAGCAGGCAACAACACAGAGACGATACTGACCACTGAGACGGTACGAGCGAATGAGCGTTTAAGGATATGGACTGGTTCACTGGTCTGCTGCTTCCCTTTAGCTGCATTGCCATCATTTGAAGGAAGCCTGATGTTCAAATACAAAGAAACAATCAAAATAATTTACTTGACAAGCCGACAGACAAGACAATGCTTGAATCACTGTAAGCAGAGTGTAAAAAACGATACTTGCCTGTATAGCAGCTGAGGTATTTGACCCGCATTAACGTCTGTACCGTTGTTTGACTTCTTAGAGCTTTTGAACTGAAACACCACACTTAAGAGGGAAAAAATCTGATAAATGAAAGGGCTGTGCTTCAAACATTATCTACTTAAATGTAAAATGTTCAAGATGTATTCATTTGTAAATGCAGGAGCATCCTCTACATTGTGAAATGAGTTTTACCCATCATCTGTAGTAATGGTAGCCTGTCCGTGGGAGCCACAGTCACTGCTGGGTCCAGACACTCGGGCCCACGCCACGTACCACCAGCCCAGCTGCAGCAGCACCGGCTCGTCAAACATCATGGCATACTTCTCCCTAAAGATAAGACCAGCATTGCTTCCATGAATTGTTTCTTTTCAAGAAACTAGTTGGGAGGAGCGAAGGAATCCGTGAACTGTTTTTACCTGGCAGCACAGTCGTACGCCAGCACGTCGGTCTCAGCCAGCAGATCGCCGTCTGTCTCGTGGTCACCCCCGTCAGGTCCCAGCTCAAAAAGCTGCACAACAACAGGACTGGGTTAGTATGTTGTAAACACCTGTGTTATATTTGAGGCAAGGATTCTACTTAATCCATTGAGTGTATTATAAAATAAGAAAAGTGTTACAAGGCAGCCCACCTTGATCTTGGCAGTGTACTCCCCTCGTCCCCCGAACAGACCCAGCCCACCCAGCAGGATGTCTGCATCAGCACAGAACCGGATGGCCTCGACGGAGTGGGCTGAGTAGCCCCAGCCACCACCGTGACCTATAACATCACGCATGGAGTCAGTCAGGCTATGCAAGGCTCACAGATGCTGTTATCCTCTTAAACACTTTGGTCGTTCACTGAGGAGGATGATCTGAGTTTTTATGTTTCACACACTCGGCAGCTTTGACTAAAAAAAATGTTAAAGGTTAGCCAAGCTCTGACATAATCGCAACATATACTGTACAAGCCAAATGTATCCCCCAGTGTTTCTCATCATACATCATTTACCATGAATCCTGCACAAAGAGCCCACTTACTCTCAAAGCGGTTCACCACACTGTAGTCCTCCTTGGAGTAGACCTTCATCACTGCCTGGGTTTCTTCCTCCGCGCTGGCCACGCCCATCTTCAGCTCTTGCATGGCAGCCAGTGTATCCAGGCAACCTAAGCGGACGGCCCAGTATACTTCCTCTTAGCATTGAATGATTATGAGCACAAATTCACAACAGTTTGTCATGTTTGGCTACAATCTAAGAGCAAATCTATCCGTCTAATTGATTTTACCAAGAATTGAAAGCACATGACTGATTCAACGAAGGGTCCAGTACATGAAAAATCAGAAAAGTGGGGTTTGGGACAGTGTTAACATCTACTTTGAGAAACACAGATGCATTGTCCATCATCACTTGTGTCGTAGCATGTGTGTACTTATTCATTAGAACCTTAATAAAACTGATTCATTTGACCAAAGACAAGGCTGAAGAGCAGAGGATTACCGAGGATGTGCAGGGCTCCATGAGAGCGCGTGGTGGTGGCATGTGATCCTGAGGGCAAAGCAAGCTCCGGACTGAGGATGCTGCAGCGAGCCTGGAGATCTGTGGCAGAGGGCATCCTGGCGTCAGCTATCACAGCATTGTAGCACAGCATCTCTTTTGCAGCAGGCAGGAACCTAAAAGAGCACAGAGGGATAAATGAATTTAAAAAGATAAATCACCTTTAAAAAGTTTCACTAAAGTTGACTAAATGAAAAATGTATAGACACCTTAAAATAAAATGCACCAACTTAAATGTACCTGTTTTTGTTCAGAGCTCTTATTCAACTACTTAACCAAACAAGTGAATCTTAACACCCGGGTAGTATCACATTTCTGTTCAACACATTCTCTTTAGTCTTTGTTTATTTTCCCCTCGGATGCAAAGAATGATTACAAGGCCAAGTTAATCTTATCTGTGGGGTATTTCAACTAAATGTAAAATAAATAAAAACATTGCTGAGCAACAACTACAACTAAACAAAAATGTTGGTATAGTCCTTGGACAGACCTCCATACGACATCATACACAGGGTCCAGACACAGGCCAAATCCCTGCAGGTCCTCCTGCTCAGAGTCATTGAAGGTCCTGCAGCTTCCGTCCATTTTGTTGATCAGCAAGCATTTAAATGGAGGCGGCTCAGACACAGAGGAGGGCACAAGCCCAATAATGTGTTTGCTGGCAAAGATCTCTGAAGTGGCGAGGACATGGGAGTTGATCAGAGCCTCATCGATCCGCAGGAACGTCTGGTCCCCGCTGGCACCAATCCAGGTGGCCTTTCGCCCATATTTGGCCCCAATGTTGGGCATGGGCGATGGCTTGGCATTCCAGTAGGGCATGTCCAGGATGGGCCGGCCCAGCTGTCCTTTCTAAAGAACAAGGAGTATATATATTCACTCTGAAGAGCATTCCATGGTCAACAATATCAAAACAGGTGTAAAGCAGTGAACATTTAAAATACTGCTATCATACGAGTAAAAAATAAAAGCCTGCACCCTCTTAAAAAGCGAGAATGTTGCTCTTACCGAGAAGCTGCCGAATGTAAAGACCTGCCCGTCCATGAGGAGAACGGCTGTGTGGTTACTGCCTGCTGTCACCTGAACACTGGGACCCGGAAGGGCCTGCACCAGAGTCGGAGAACCCCTAGCAGGTGGAAGCATCTAGTTCAGGTTGTGTGTCCACATGAGTGCAGCAGTTTGTTTACTTAAGTTTGTAATGGAATTCAAAATTAAAAGGATTTTTTATTTCAATCTTTAATCGAACATTTGGGCTGAATTATCAAATGTAGGCCTGTTATGCCAACGACAAGTAGCTAGTTTTCCAAGAACACATGTCTGTCTAACAACAACAAACTGTACGCTACACCCCTTCCTGGTCAGTAGAATTATGGGTAATGTCGTATTTTATATAGTTACCATTGCTTAATGTGTAAATGACATGAAATACTGCATCTTATTCTCCAATGAACTGTATTTTATGTATTACGAACAATTCCTTCCTTTCGCATGAACATGTATCAGAAGAAATACCTGGAGTTCACATCTCCATGGCCGAGCTGCCCGTGTTGGCCGTAACCAAACGTGTAGACATCTCCGTTCTCCATCAGCACCACTGTAAAGCAGCATAATCGTGACGGTTATTCACTCATTTTCTTTACTTCAAGGTAAAGAAAATCTTGTTCATCTCTTGCTCAGAGGTTTTCAAAATAATGCTCTTGAAGTAAAATGCCACCCTGGTGCCCGACCAGAAGCAGCCACGCGGGGAAACGAATCCTACCTGAGTGGTGAAAACCGCAGCTGACCTGCACAGCTCGCAGCTCGCTGTCAAATCTCACGGCCCCGGGGGGGTAGGTGGTGATTTTGCTGGCATCCTTCTCCCCACGCTCACTGCTACCATCTACGAGGCAAACAAACCAAGTCAGCACATTTGAGGAAAACACGGAGGAGGGAGGGGGGGGGGGGGGGAGTGAGGTTTAGTAGCAACTTCAGACCACAGAGGTGGATGTCTCTGCACAGTCCTGGAAAACAGAGCTGGAGGGAGAAGAGGACTCAAAAGAAAGCGGGGAGAAAAGGGAGAAGCATGCCGAGATAGAAAGCAGGGAAAAACACCTCTGTAACAGAAAGGCTTTTGGCAACCAGTCCAAATGTAAAGATTGATTGTGCAGAAAATAATTAGATTTTCTTCTCAACAATGGTCTGTGGTCACTGAGGAAGAGGGAGTCTGGTTTACCCTGAGCCCTGCTTTAGAGGTCACAGTTGTGGTGTGTGTGTGTGTGTGATGGGAGAAAAGTTGGATGGAGTCCCATGCGTTACAGTAAACACAATGACAGTCAATATCCTTTTGGACCAGGAAGCAGCTCATTGTGGTAAACCTCTGTAGATAAGAGCTTTAGGTTTCGATATGACCTCACAGTAAATGTAAAATGAAGTTTGACTGGCTCATGGCCCACACATTTATGAGCGTTTAAAAAGTTTATCTCATGGTGACATCTCTCAATGACATTTAGAGTTTATTGGGAAGTCACAGACAGAGTATGGGGGGGGGAGGGGGGTTGGAGCAAGCGTCCCTCTTCATGAGTAAACCGAGGATGCTCAGAGGAGTCATATATAACCTCCGGCAGCCTTACAACGGTGCATCAACCACAATGAATTGTTCCGCAAATGGAAAGATATTCTCCACAAAACAGCCTCAATTTCTTCACTGACATTTATTAGCTGTGCTCTGAAATAGAGCACACTGTTGCTTTTACATCAACAAGAGTACAATGCTGCAGTTCCACTCCAGCCTGCGCCACCTATCGACAAGAACAGCAGCAGCAGCAGCTCAGACGGGCACAAGCTACAGACAGAGATACCAGCTGGTTGTCAGATTTATGCAGGCAATGACTGATACAGTATCTTACGTTTGAACTAAAATATTCCCTGACTACTATACTACAGAGAGAGTTTGAAGCGTCCCTGTGTGTCCTCTGTCCTCCTTGTGGTTACTTTACAAAGGAAAGTGAGAAAGAGGGATTCTGCTCTTCCAAAACCAACCAACACAAATGAACTACATATCTATTGTACATCTGTGTTATGTCGCTTCAGCTGAATCATAAACGTTGGTCTTACTGGAATTACAAGTTGTCCATTGGTTGAATAGTTAGCTGAGAGAAAAGTAAACAAGTGATGGTCCAGTGCCTGAAAAGCTGAAAAGTTTGTGGTCGAATTCTGGGCCTTTTTCATGAGATGCCTCACATCTAAAACATGGATTATAAAGCTAACAGGCCTGCTTCCTTCCTTCTGCATCACACATTTCAGCTCGTCGTTCATCAAAGCTCACTGTCCCCCCAGTGATCGCTGTTTTTCGTCCTCTTGCAATGCTAATGTTGTACCCGTGAAGTGGCAAATCAGCCGCTACGGGAGTGATGGCAAGTACATTTCAGAATTTCTATTTAGGTCAAACAACAGCAGCGGGGCAGAGCAGGCATCCTACTCCGAGGATTAGAACGGTTAAACAAGAAAATTAATTAGCAGGACAGACCGGGTCTTTACTGTACTTCAGCCCTTTCCTATGTTTATGTCTTTAACCCGGTTCTAAAGGCTTCACAGTCATTTGTCCACTGTGAGTCTGTCATTCCAACAGGCCACATTGTTTTGTTACCACGAGACCTGGTGAAGACATGAGAGTCCCGCCGTCAGAGAGTGAGAGAGGAGGTGGGCGGGACAGCCAGATTGGGAGATGAGTCAAAAAAGGGGAGTCTCTGCACCCGTTGAGTTAGTGAAGACCAAAGTACCTTTGTGCTTGTCCCGCTTATGCCTTAGTGCCTGAAGGGGTCTTATTCTGGCTAGGGCCTGCTCACGCTGGTTCATAAATATGGGACCGGAAAAAACAAGGGGGCCTGGGGGAGAAAGACACTTTCACATGCATGCACAATGCTCACATATGGGAAAGAACACATGATAAATACTGCACCACAACAATGCACACACACACTGAAACAGTATAAAAGACACAAGCAAAGGGGGAAGTCACCGACGCACAACACCCAAGCTCACACAGCAACAGAGTTTGTAGCTTCCCCTGTTGATTGACTGCTACTGCCATCTTCTCACTCTCCCCGTGTCTATGCTTTATTCTCTGATGTAGAAAGTATATCATAAAGCCCCAAAAACATCTCTAAACATAGTCCCCAAACTGTTAAGCCCTGATCCATACCTCTGCCCTCCTCCAGCCTGTGCCGGCGGTTGATCCTCTGTCGCTTCTCCTCCTGACGGATCTGAATGTGCTCCTCGATGTTCACTCCTGGAGGGGGAGGGACAGGCACAGCTGAAAATCCCCCCCCCAAAAAAAGGACCCAGGTACAGGCAGCCCAGATAGGATGCAGGAGGAGGAGGAGGAGGAGGAGGAGGAGGAGGAGGAGGAGGAGGAGGAGGAGGGAAGACGGAGCAGAGCAGAACAAAACAAGACACATGTCAATGAATGATGGAAAGACGTCATGGAGAAGCAATGACTCTGCACAACACGAGAACCAAACAGAAGATGAGCGACGACAAGCGCGCAAAACAGCGCATTGGAGCGAATGTGACAGGCAGTGTGATGCGTGAGGCGTAAGCAGCGCGCTTGCATAGCTCAGAAGGATGTATCGCTGGCACACTTTCAATATCACATCGCATATGTGTGCGTGACATTTTAACATGCAGATGATTTATCAGTCTTTGTGAGCAAAATGTAAAAACAATGCGAGTGGTGATACAGGCGAGTAAAGTGTGAGAAAGCAAAACGGGGGGGGGGGGGGGGGGGGGATCATGAAGTCATATAAGAAATCAGTTGGCATACCTAGCAGCAGGTCCAGAGGTATCATCTCCTTCACTGCGTCAAAGATGCCTCTCTGTCTGGCCTCTTGACCATCCAGCTCCCTAGCACAGGCCTTGCAACAGCCACACGCAGAGCAGCCAGACTCTCCAGAGCCACAGCCACAGATACTGGTAGGACACAGACGGACAAATACGTTCACATTATGAGAACCAATGTCGCCAAAAATGTGTTGAAAAAAGATCCTCCCCAAGGTCATGTGCACATTTTCTGTCTCTTGACAGTACTTGGTCATTGATAAGTGTATGTGCTGTACAGATACTGTAGTTACCACCTTCAGTTCTCTGTGCTTCTTACCCTCCTGGTACTCTGTCCGGCCGTCCGCTGCTGACACAGCTGGCACCATAGCCGGTGCAGTCGCCGCACACCGTGCACACCATGCACTGGTCCAGCTTCCACTTGTGCATGCCCGGCTGGCACATCATGCTCTTCTCTTCCTTCTCTTCCAGCTCGTCCTCCAGGTCCTCATCCATGGCGGTGGCCATGCTCTCCACACCGAACGCTACAATAAACACACACACACACACACACACACACACACACACACACACACACACGGGAAAGACATCAGATGGAGCGCAGTACGAAGACAATGTGCGTTTATGGAAGACACAATATACAGTATGTTGTCGTTTGGATTTGTTTGTCCAACTGTTCACCTTTCCCTGCCTGGCTCATGGATCCCGTGTCTCTGCCACACTGGCCCTTGTTGTTCACCCCAAATGTCCACACTTCACCACTCTTGGTCAGAACACAGGTATGGGCCTTGCCCATGGCAACCTGAGTTACAGAGTGACCTTTCAGGTCCGTCACCTGGCCTGCAGACGAGAAAGTAATGATTATAAAGAGCGCGAGAAACTGAGAAATATATCTTTCTAAAATGTCTTTATCAAAGAAACTACTGAGAAACTGAGGTTGAAGAAACAGCCATGTCCCAGTCAACTCACAAGTGCTGTCACTGTAAATAGCATCTTTGCCAAACATGTAGAGCTCTCCGTCCTTGGTGACGATGCTGCTGCTGCCGTTGTTACACGCTGTGTGCACCGCTGTCTTGGTCTCTAATTTGATCATCTTCTTGGGCTTGTAGGGCTTGGGCTGTCTGCGGCTTTTAGCTGCAAGGGAAAACAACAGACATCAACGTCAGGAGTTCAACTGAGGGGGCTTTGAGTCAGCGCTTAATAATAAAATTTATTTTTAAAGGTTTGCCCAAAGTTTGAAATTGTCTTACTGGACTCTCCGTCCTCTCCCTTGCTGGCAGAGCCTGTAAAGAACACGCTTCCGTCTTCGGCCACCAGCAGCGCATGAGAGCCATCGTGGCCGACCGAGAACTGAATGATTTTGGGAGACTTTGTAACGGGCAGTTCCACCCATTTCCCTGCTGAAGGGCCACCCTGCTTTATGCCCAGGCTCTGGTACTTTCCGGTGTAGTAAATCTGCAAGGGGAAGATGAGAAAAGAAGTTCAGGACCAAATTGTCTTACAGTGGTTCTTTTTGGATCTACAGTATCCATTTGTTTGCACTATGCTGTGTCAAAAGTTTAATCTGGGTGAATTTGTTTTTGGCAGATGGCCCGGAATCTTGAATTGGGAGAGCCGACATCAACATGGGCTGTCCCGAACACAATTTTAGCCATCAGTTGCCTCTCACTCTTAACTCAGGGAGTCAGTCGGTAAGAAAAATAAGATTTATGATTGCCAGAAAAAAAGAAAGTGTGAAAAAAAGTTTGTGTCGGAGTCACAACTTGCTGCCATTGCGCCATTGAGCCCTGGTGAGGCCGGTGCATTAAAACAGCGGCGGCAGTTGGCAACGATGACAACACAAGCTGTCAAACTTTCCTCAAACTACCGGTCGTTATTTACTCATATTGTACTTTATTTTGCGAAATGGATGAGACTGTCTATCCATTTACGTCAGTCTCTCAGCGCCACACGCACACACACACACCCGTCTGAGAATAACTCAGAATAATTCATATTGATGCGTAATGAATAGTGTAGGATTACTATTTCGTGGGCTACAAGTTTTTTACATTGTGGTGCTACATTTACAAATGCTACTGGAGAAGATTGTTTTTATTTTTAACTCAAATCATCTGACATTCACTTCATGATAATATGACGAACACACAGTAGCTTGTAAACAAACACTGGGCCTTTGACTCGCCTTTACACCAAATACCTGGCATCATTTCCAACCCGAACGATGAGCGAACTTTGTGCCAAGATGCAAGTCAGCTGCTCCTATTTTTACCCATCCAGCCAGTCTGGGTTAAGGTATTCTGCAGATAAAGTGGCCTGCTATCTACAGATGAGGCCCACTGCACCACACCTACAGCACAGACACACCCCAACAAACTGCATAGCTAGCACGCTCGTCTAAAAGAAATGGGACTTATCTCAGTAGGCCCAGCCACTGCCTACAGTGATTGGGCCTCCTGAGTCCATGACCGGCCGCAGCCCGAGTCCATGACCGGCCGCAGCCCGAGTCCATGACCGGCCGCAGCCCGAGTCCATGACCGGCCGCAGCCCGAGTCCATGACCGCCCGCAGCCCGAGTCCATGACCGCCCGCAGCCCGAGTCCATGACCGGCCGCAGCCCGAGTCCATGACCGGCCGCAGCCCGAGTCCATGACCGCCCGCAGCCCGAGTCCATGACCGGCCGCAGCCCGAGTCCATGACCGGCCGCAGCCCGAGTCCATGACCGGCCGCAGCCCGAGTCCATGACCGGCCGCAGCCCGAGTCCATGACCGGCCGCAGCCCGAGTCCATGACCGGCCGCAGCCCGAGTCCATGACCGGCCGCAGCCCGAGTCCATGACCGGCCGCAGCCCGAGTCCATGACCGGCCGCAGCCCGAGTCCATGACCGACCGCAGCCCGAGTCCATGACCGACCGCAGCCCGAGTCCATGACCGACCGCAGCCCGAGTCCATGACCGACCGCAGCCCGAGTCATGACCGCCCGCAGCCCGAGTCCATGACCGACCGCATCCCGAGTCCATGACCGACCGCAGCCCGAGTCATGACCGACCGCAGCCCGAGTCCATGACTGGCCGCAGCCTTAAGCTTAGTTTATACTCGCGCGTGGCGGCGTAGCGTCAACCTCCGCCGATGGCACGTTTCATGTTGGTGTTTCTACTCCTATATAAATTCATAAACATAGAAAGCTTCACTTGCAGCGAGCCATGGCTATCGGTCAAAGCTACTGCCTAGCTGGGTGAAATACACAATAACCAATACTTGGACCTCTCAATGTCTCAATACTTGAGACATCTCCCAAAAAAAATATATATATCTCCCTCATTATGTTTTATTTAAAAGGGCCCCTAAATATATCCAAAACAAGAAGAGATGTCTTATTGTTGTGCTTTAGTTTAGTGCAGCCTGACCTAGGAAAATCTGACTGCAGCTAACTGCATACAGATGTTTTGAGATAAAGGGAATGTTCGTTTTATACGATGGGCTTCATGTGGCCAGTGTGACGAAAGAAGGAAGGGAAGGCATGCAGAGACACAATTCATTTAGAGCTTTTTCACTACGTTCCCCCTCTAAAGTGTCATTAGCAAGACGAGAGCTGTAAAGAGCGCAACGGTTCAGTCTGTTCCAACGGTCGTTTTCTTTGTTAAACGATTGAGGCAGATAGGATTTTTCACACTCACCTTTCCTGAGGCGGTTTTCATCAAAGCAAACTCCCTGCCCGCTCCGAGCAACGCTGCCTCTTCATCAAAGCCTGTGCCTGGGACGACAACATTTAGACACAAATAAGGTTGGAAAGAATGATTTGTTTTCTTCTTTTTTTTTAATTCAATGTGTTTCGAACAATTTCTGACACATTTGTAACCTTGTCGACACAAATGTCTTTAGCAGGTATACGCATCCATATAGAAAATCCCAAACCCACAGCCTTACACAGATATAAGTATATTTTCATCACTCACTGATGATGTGCAGATCCTTCTCCAGGTCGAACAGAGAGATGCCACAGGCGTGCAGACATTTCCTCGCCAGCTTCAGCTGCAGTTCCTGCTGCAGGGCCGGGTCTGAGCTCATGGTATAGATCCGCACCACGAAACCATCCTGCAGGAGTCGGGGGCCGACAGGATGAAACACGGTTCAGTTTCATGACTCAATGTTGCTACAGAGTGGCACTTAAGAGTCCAGCTAACAATTTTAGGAAACAGGAAGTCCCTTCATGAAAACACATCCCCACTTCAGCTCCCTGAATTTGAGCAAATCAAGCTCTTAAAGGAAAAGTTCAAACTTTTGAGAAATAAATGACTCATTTATTTTCTTGCCATGTATGCATGTATGTTACTCACATGTATGGACACTAAATATGAATATTTAGTGAAAATATGCATATTTCCTATATTTCTTTAAATCGCAATAATGTGAGATGGGGACACCCTGAGGACATGAAACACTTGACTGCATGACTTTAGTGGGGAATGAGGTTCACTACATATGCGTTGGATAGGCACACTCCTTACTGGAGTCACGGATAAGTCTGTCAACTGGTCTGTCCATTTATCCTAACAACACCATGAGGTGTGATCCATCCACAACTCACAACACTTGTAATTCGTTACCCATGTTGAACGCGTCGGGGCAAACGTGGGTGTCCTAGTCATCGTTTTCAGGGGTCTTCTTTTCTGCACGTCCAGATTTTAAAAACGCAACTCGGGAGTTTTCAAACTACAACGGCTTTGCCAGTGTTTCCAAACGTCTCCGTTTTTAGGGGTTCTGAAACGCCGGGGTAGGATGGACGCGAGGCATCGGCGTAGCAAAAGACGCAGCGCTGTGGATGCAGCCTCGGACTCAATGCAGGGCAAACAGATGATGCAGCTGCCAGAAATGTGGGCTAGTCAGACTGTAGGGTTCGTGGCTGAAGGGGGGTAATTTATGAGGCGGGGGAGAGTAAAGAGAGGAACACAACAAGGAAATAATTGGGAGCAACAGAGGTGTAAGAAAAGATGAAGGGTAGCGTGGGGATGGTCTGGTTTCCACAGTGTGGTAATGATGACGCACTCATCTATTGTGCTTTGATTCCTGCAGAGCAGAGCACATGTGCCACTCACATCATTAAATAAAGCACCTCTATCCTCTGGCCAGTATACCCATTAACTTTTCCTCCCTCCCTACATGTTACCTTCTTCCTACCTCCTTGACCTCCTATAGTTCACCCACATCACCCTCTTCCTCCGTCTTCCCAGCAATCTGAAACCCCCTCGTTGTATGAATCGTGTGGTTTTCCTCAACCGTTAAGTGGTCTCCGCTGTGGTTGCATTTGCTGGCTGCTTTTTTTTTTTTTTTTTTTTTTTTTTAAATGCAGCTTCTGAGAACTCCCTCCTCCCCCATACAATATCCCGATCCCTTTGATTAGCCTAGAGACTGCCATCAGGCTAACTGCGACGGCAGCTATATGGATTCCACATCTTCACCTCCCCCACTCACATTACATAGTGCTTATGCAGATAACTGCTTGAGAGATTAAGCTCTCTGGAGAATACCCACATCTGGTGCCACACCCACATATAGACTTCACACACGGACACAGCTACACACACAGACACACGCCCCTCAGTGGCACAGCTGAGAGCAAGTGAGGCTGAGGCCTCCATGGCAGGGGAAGTGACAGCTGCTTCACGGGGCAGCGCAAGTGAAACAGCTACCTTATTTTGACTAACAATGAGGGGAACGCGCATTGAATGAAAGCTCACAGAGTTGCACAAGATGAAAAGGGTGACAATTGAAGAGCAGGAAAGGGTTTGATAGCACTAGTGTGTACGTGATCGATGAATGGCACCGTAAACATATGGTCTCTGCATTTCTTTTAGTACGGACAACTGCTCACAAACGCTGACGATAGAGATGGACTCTAACATCCTAGAATTGACAGCGTAACAGATTTGTTTGTCACCCGCACGTCGAATGCAACCGATACCTTATGAGTCAGTCTTTGCAGCTGTCCACACCGGCCTCGTAGAGGCTCGCATCTCAGCTGCATCTCAAGGGCCTAACCGCGACCCGAGGCCTGTATTTACGGATCGTGTTTTTGTTATACACGCGCAAACACGAGGTTGATCCCCAATAAAACACTGCTACTTTGCCACAAATCTACTACATATTAATGATTAGATCATTATGTCATCATTTTACTTAGTCAACTTTTATCATGTTATCTTTCTTTATAGTTATCCAACCTTGTTCTTTGATTGTATTGTTTCTGATGTTTTATGTTTATTGACGTGTATTTATTGATTCTGTATCGTTTGATGTGTAAAGCGTTTTGAATAACAAAAGTCCTCTTTAAAGTTTCAGACCAACACATTTCTTTTGTAAAAACAGTAATGTTAGCCTCTCGCTATGTGATGAAGGTTAAAACATGGTAGTAGTGTCAAATCATGAAAGAATATTTCACATCAGTGTTAATAGAAAGATGAATCAGGACAATCAGACAGTGACGTGACCCGACGCCTGCCGTCTAGACTCGGGGGGGCAAGTCAATGACGATTCAAGACTTTTTCCAGACGCGACTCACAGGCCGGACCTCTGACATGGAATCTAACAATCCTACAGTGAATAATAATAAAGTCAGCTCCTTCCACCATGCTACCAGCGGACATGGGCAGTACAGGGTTCAATTACACATGTAAAGAAAACAGTGTGAACTTCCCCCAACTGATACCAATTCAATCTCACATTAAAAACATTGTTCTGTTAAAGTGCCTCAGAAAGATGATGCATGTTATTGTCATGGCGGTGAAGAGCAGGAACATTCGACGTACGTCTTTGCAGGCTGCTATCTGGTTGATGTACTCTCCGTCTGTGAAGATGATGTTCTGTCCGTCTGAATGTTGACCTGCAAAGAGAAACAAAGTCAATTGTATCTTGTTAGTTGGAATTTAAATAACTTCATAACAATGAAGCGTGGTTATTTTTCTGTAAACAAGCCGAAGTGTTTTTCTTAGAACCTGGCATGGTGACAGTCCCCTCATGCTCCAGAGTCTCAGGGTTGATCTTGATGGCCGACATCGTGTGGTTGCTTGTGTCCCGATACAACAGGTACCCCTGAAGACACAAAAGAAACACTGCTGCTGATCGACCGACAGTGAGGACTATTTCTAACGGAGGCCTTACAGCTTGCTTACACATATTGTTGATAACGATGAAGATACTATACTTTAACAACACCAGGATTCATAAAAACACAGTTTACAGTTGTTGAGATTCACGGGACCAACATTAAACTTAGCACGGCTACAAATAACCAACATCATTTAAGGATGGAGGGGAAGTCAAATTGTTTGCACACTCAAAGCCTTTTGCAAAACCACTTCACAGAAATGTATGTGCGGAGCATCTCGATGAAAGCTCCACCACCAACCTGAGCAAAGCCCAGCCACGACCTCTTGTCCTTCCGGTTCCTGGTACGAGACGTGGAGTTGTACACGTGGCCCTGTGAGGCATTGATGACAACACATGAGCAGACGACCACAGACACTGACATACCTTTAATGTTAAAAATAAAAATGTTTTATTTAGCACGCATTGGAGTCGTCACCCTCTTTAAAGTGAGTGTTGTGTTATAAAGCAGCGTTATGGCTGCCTAGTAACAGTGCTCTCTGCCAGAGGCCATTATGTTCTTCAGCCTCATTTATATAAAAATAAAAGACAACACATGTCAGTATAAATACAGTTCAACAGCAACACAAACTACATCCTCCAAAACGTCCATGAAGTCGAATCAACACATGCAAAAAACTGATGATAACCTTCATGAATTTAGGATTTACAGCTGGATTAGAGTGCATTAGTTTCAGCCTGGTGTACCTAATAAACTGGCGACAGAGTATATAGTTGCTAACCCATGCATCTCTAAAATGTGAACATTTCCCCAAGCCAAGAACAGCAGTCCTCCTTATGATTTGATTCATTTTTATCGAAATAATCCAGTTTACCCGTTTATGTCTGAATAAAGAGAATTCTCTCAAATTTAGGAGACACTGTGGTTGTCACATTACAGTTCGCGACATGCAGCTTCGAGTGTCCCGTACCCTGACGGTGCCACTGTATCCTGAGCCCACTTTGTAGAGTCCGTCCTTGCAGAGCAAGTACAGGAAGGAGCCATCGGTCTGCAGAAGGCAGCGCTCGTCCTCGTCGATGGCCACCTCCTTCAGGGTCCACTTGTTCATGAGGGCAGCGCGCTTGATGCCGTTCCCGAACCAGTCCTGGATCTGGATCTTTCCCACCAGGACTGCCTGTACACTCCTTTGTAGGGCATTGAGTATGGTGGGCACCTGGTGAGATTGGCGAGACAAAGGAGAGGGGGTGGAAATTAGCAGAAGTGCCAAACTCTAATGGGACATCATGGGGTGTGTTTTGTGGGGTAGACCACGCACCAGGCGGCTTTGCTGCCGACTGAGTCAAATCCATTCATATTTGCTCTCTTTGCTCTGCGTTTTCACACAAACACATTTCTCACATCCTTTATAAAAACCACACACCGCTGGTCTCACCGTTCACACACGTGCAAACAAACACACCGACACGTACAGCACATAAGCCCACACTTCCCGCCCGCCTGCCTGCCTGCCTGACATTGTGATGATTCACAGCCCAGTCTGTGGGGGATAAATGTGTGAGGCTCTCTGCAGCCTTGGTCAGGCGTAGTAATTTTATCAGTATGCAGATAAAGGGTGAAACATTGTTATGGACATAAAGCATTCCCACAAACAAAAAACATGCTTACAGTTGAAAATACTCCTAAAACCTTAGAAAAGCAGTTTTGATGTGACGTAGAAGACATTACAAAATAAACTGAGTATGAAACAAAGAGGCAGGCTAGAGATGAAACCGGCGTCAGAATGCTGTGCAGGGTCGAGTCAGAGCGGCCTGACATTTTCTAAAACTCAATTTGTGCCGTCCAGAGACTGTGCCGAGTCTCTCTGCTCAGAGGAAGTGCATGGCGGAGCCAGAGGTTATATTAGCCTTCTACAGTGCACTGTGGTGATCTGAATAGAGACGTGCACATTTCCCAGTAGAGCTGGTTTAGACATGACAAAAGGTAATTCGGTTAAATTGAATCCGGGATGTGAGAAAAGCGCAAGGAACCGCTGCCTCATTTGCTGGTTTTCTAACCGGTACAAACGCAATGTATGAGGCGTCCAGACCTGTTACACAAGTCATGTGACATTAGTCTGCTGTTATCCAAACTTTAAGTTTTTCCTAATGGATTGTATATTTCATTGCTTTGAAGCCATTTTGAGTTTGAAAACCTTATAAATTACACTTAAATTACATAATTATGTTGACATAATCCCATTTGACTCTGCAATTCAAATTATAGGCTAATATCATTTGATATGTATTCACATAGCCTAACAGTGTCACCGTTCATTTAGATTGGCTATTCATGCTACAGTAAAACACTACTCTATCAATATGCTAAATTATTTGACATCCTCTTGTTGCAGTTATCATTTTTCATATGGAACCATTACGGAACCACACAGCATTAACAGCACTCGTTATTTTTCCACATTCCTCGCCATTAAGGTCCTTTAATTCTGCTATTTAAAATAGACTTTCCTTTATGGATCTCTGGAAGTAGCGCTTCAATAAAAGTCATATGCTGCAGGATGCGTAGCCTTACATGGTATTATTGGGGCATTCATTATGCTAATTCACAATTCTCACGAACGCACAGGTGGCATTCGTCACATTTATGTTGGTCATTTACACAGTTATCTAAAGTCAGAAGTGTTGAATCTGGCATGGCACAGACAGCTTAGATACACACAAAGGTTATTGCATGAGGTCCATTGTCATTCCAGCTTTGTGCTTCATCGAATACAAGCATCAGGAACACCTGGAATTCTTCTTGCAAGATAAAAATGTCTGTTCAACGCGAGATAGCGATCTGAACAGGTGATCAGTGCAAAAGTAAGATGTCGACGCAGATGCTAAGCCAAGCACAGTTTGGACTGACTCACAGGTATCTTCTTTCATCATGTTGGATTCATATGAACGCCACATATGAAGATGAAGAACACAGTCCTATTGCCAAACGCAGTCTGATTCATCAAAATTGGTTGATTACCTGTATCGTCTGGCAGGCGTGGCTGCCGTTGTTGGTGAGGATGGCAGAGACGGCCTGCAGGATTTTGCCGGTGTCTCCCCAGGCCACCACCAGGCTGAAGAGGCAGGCGCAGGACAGAGCGGTGATGGCCTGTCCCGTCGGGTCGTTGGGCCCCGTGCTCCGGACCGTGGTCTCCAACAACAACTGGAAAAGAGACTCTGAGGGAGGCGCACAGGTGGAGGGCAGGTTAGACGTCAGTGAAAAGGGAAAAAAACGGGAGTGCTGTGTGTAAATCAGGCTGAAACACACAAAGTGCAAAACAACTAACTAACTGCAGTCTTAAAATAACCTTTAGGTTGCAAGAACATATCTTTGACAGGGTCAACGAAACCTTTGAAGCGTCACAAACATGCTCCGGCTTACCCAGCACATCAGGAGGCTCGGTCTGAAAGCCCTCGGGCTGCTGACCCTGCAGCATGTCCAACAAGGCCTGCAGGCTCCGCAGGCACAGCGAGGGGTGAGAGAACCGAGTCTCTTTTATCAGCTCAAACACCCCGCACAGCCCGATGCCAATGATCTGCACCGCACACACAGAAAGAAGCACATTTTCTGTGAGCTAAAGAACACCGTGATGTCGAACCAAAGCCTGAGTCTTGCTAGAGTAGCAGGCTTTGTACAGCAAAATGAGGATGAAACACACAGACATTCTGCATGTAGAAAACAATCTTTTGATCTTCTAAATAAAACAGAACCGATGAAGAAAGAGGCTTGAGGTTTTCTTCTCATGATATGTCCTCATCATCCTACAGTTAAACAACCTACATTAAGCTAGGGTCCCAAGTATGTACAGTTACTACTGCTGGCTTCAACATCCACGACTAACATTTTGTGGAACAGACTCACGGGAGAAGGCAGGCTGGAGAAGGCGTTTGGCCTAGAAAAGGATCAGTGTGGCTCGTTAGTGACTCAAACTATGCTCCAATGTTTCCCTCCGATCTCACTGAAGAACTTGTAACAAAAGTGAAATGAATCAGAAACAGTAAATAAGATGCAACTCAACATAAGTGCAACTCAACAGTCTCGTGGTATTTCCACAATATCAATTTAGCACGTCTTAAAAATAACTTTGCTTATTTCCAGCTCTCCTCTGTCTTTACGTTTTTAAATCCGATATGCGATCGGACATCTGCCGTTAGGCTTAGCGCTGGTTTCTGTGGAGCAGCTCGACATCCCCACTGTTGGAGACAACAGTGGGACTTGCAAATGTGACCCAGTTTTATTTTGTTTTGCAAATTATCATGATGTGAAACTGATGAATTAGTCCCGCTTGCACCAACACGCGGTTTTAGCGCTGGCGTTAATGGCATACATTGTGTGCTTAAAAAGTGACAAAAAATGATTCATAACACAATGCTAATGTTGATTTTGCAACTGAAGGTGGACACTACACAAGCAATCCTAAAACAATTAATATCATCGAATTTATTGTGGTAGCCCATAAGACTCAACCGCACAATTTATTATTTGGTGTCTACATTTTTTTTAAAGCGCTATTTCACCAAAGCATCGATAATACAGCTAAACTATAAAAAATATGAATGTGTCGCCTTGCATGTCCATTAATTGGTGCTCCTACAACTTTTAGTAGGAAGCCGACAGCTCTGATGATGAGTGAGACCGATAAACCGGCAGGCTCACAGCAGAAGAGGGAGCTGGGGGAATCAGAGCAGCGGCTGTAATCCTCACAGAAAGAGGGCGTCAGACCTTTTGTAAAGAGACTCTAATAATGAGTCCTACATACCAGCCCCGGGAGATTAAGGATTGTTGTACCCCTAAGATAAAGGGCACAGCCCGGCTCTCGCCTTGACACCGAGCGCCGCCACCAACACATCAGCGGCCAACACTGCCCCGCTGCTCATACCTTTGGCAGCTTCACGGCCGGCTCGCGGTACTCTTCCTCCTCCTCGCTGTCGGAGTCGGCGCTCTGCACCGAGCTCCTGGAGGCCAGCACTAGGGAGGCCTCTCTCTGCTGCCAGTCCAGCACACAGTGCCGCACGTTGCAGTAGACATTGAAAGCAGATGGGTTGCTGTGCAGCTTGATGTCCGGCACGCAGAGGGCTCCATCTAGACTCTCGGCCTGTGGGAAAAAAAAAAAAGGAGTGAGGGTGATCAGCAGATTTGATACAATTTGGTGTGACGATAAGCTATTTAAGCACACAAAATAATCTTTTATGAACAGCAATGTTTTATCAGAATCAGAAACCGAAACCGTTCATTACCAGTGTATGTTGAACATACAAGGAATTTGACATGACGGGAGCTGCGTAACATTTAACATCAATCAACAATGCAAATTAGAATTAACAACAAAAACAACACAAAACATTGCGCACCGAATCGTCGCGGCAGCCATGTCCGGCGCCATCTTGGAAACCATCTTGGAAAGCTGACCGGGATAGACAAGACTGGCCACTTTTCCAGTCGTTTTCCAGTTATTGACTAGGAGTATGTCTAATTCTAAAGAGTCAGCCTGTTGTGTTTAAACCTGATGTTTGGTTCGCTCGGGCCACTACAAATTTCCTTGAAGTTATTCATTTTGTGTTGATGTTGGCGGTCCCTGTGGACTAAAGTGGTAGTGTTTCCGAGCATCAGAGTCCCTTTAGAAAACATCTAATTATGTTCTGACAGTCCGCTATGCTCAGTCCAGGTTCTGGTTCTCCCGTGCCTCCTTTCCCTCCAGCGGGTCCAGCAGTACTGCCGGGCTATGGGCTCTCGGCGCGCGGTGGGCTGGTCTCTGCCAGAGCCAGTGAACCTGCATGATTTCATGTGATTTTGCGCTGAATCCGAACTGGTGGCACCAATGAATAGACAGTCTTCTATCTGATGGTCTCGTTCATATATGGAGGCATCAGTATTAAATTGACACCATTTCATAACCAATTAAAATTTCCTCACAGCAGCTTTAACATCATCATATTGAAATCGTTCGTTTTGGGTTGTGGCTCTCGACTGCTCGTGACTCGAGGCAATTTCAGTGCTGGTCCACTAAAGACGTGCCTAACCAAAGCCAGTAGTGCCCACTGACCACGATAAGTGGGGCGATTTCTCATCTGGCTCTACGTGGAAAGTCCTCAGAGGTTCCTAAACCTACGGGACTCCAGGCAGATGTTAGCAGTTACGTTTGACTGAACAAAGTTATATAACACCAATATTATGGGAGTGTCAGTCTTTACACCGTCAGTTGTGTCTCCATGTCTAGTCAGTGACACATTTGTGGTCTGAAATGAATCGTCGCTTTTGCTTCGGCTCCTCAGGAAGCTCCCTTTTGTACACAGTGGGCTGGGCGAGTGTTTACCCATTTCAAGATCAGCTCAACACAGCCTTCCCTGTTACAAAATGGCTTACCCAACATTTTACATAACTAGTGCAGGAAAAGAAAAAATAAAAAATAAAAAAAAAATAAAAAGATTACCGAAAGCTGTAAAAGATATTCATTATTTAAAAAAAAAGCAATACAATGAAAATGAAACCGCTGAATAGACAAGGGTGGAATGACAACCGATGAATCATCATGGGAAATATTAGCTAATCTTTAGCTATATTTAGGAGATCCTCCCTTCAAGAAAAGGGTTTTGTTTGGGGTGGCTCCTCGTCCTAATCGAGGCTCTAAAAATAAAAAGGTAAATCATTTTGCTCAGACTGTGAACAAATGAGACAAATACAGGATTCTGGGCTAATTCAAATTAGGTCCATCTCTACAAGCGCTCCCTTTGCACATTGCTTTCACACTTTGTCATGTGATACATTGTTGTGGTGGAAAATCTGTCAGTTGAATGGTCATTTTGGAAGGTTTAGTTAGAGGTGTTGTTGTATTTGTATTCCTTGACATAAATGAGGGAGAGAAGCCAAAAGGCAAGATTTACAATTAAATCATCACAACAAAGCTTGATCCCTTACATCCAAACAGCCGTGTTCAGAGAAGCTACCCTCAACCCATCGATGGGCTTTCTCTATCCCACCAAAGCACTGTTAACTACAGTCCTGAGGCAACCTCTCTAGAGAGTCCTATTGATCGATCGGGCCTCTCTTGCAGTGTTGCACTTCTGGCATCCCAATCACAGAGGGTGATGTCATCTATTTGGGGAGAAAGGTCATTCATTCTGGGCTCAGACCGGCGGGAAGGACGGTACTGTCCACTGCTCTCCTGTCTTGCTGCTAGAGAAGCACTCGTGACCGGGCAGCATTCACTTTGCCTTGAGAGAGAACTTCAGACAATATAAAACCTAAAGATGCTAAAACCCATGAAACCCAAACCCATGAAGCAAGAAAGAGAAGAAGGGTTTCTTAGGACATGGCAGCAAAACAAAAGGGTGGAGTAGAGACCAATGTACTGCGTGATATAGCGGAGCGTTTGATATAGGAAGCGTAGCGTCTTGGGCCCATTGGAACAAAGAGGCTCCCCACAAAGTCTAACAGCTTTATGAATGCAATATTTTGGTTGCCTCCATTGCTTGAAAGCAGTTAAAACAAAAGACCTCAGTTGACAGTGGCTTTTTATTTAACCTGATATTCATGAGATCAAATATGATACTATCATATTTTAGTATACATTTATGTCACAGTCTTTGTTGTGTATTAAAAGGAAGCAGTATTGATAAAGTGGTGAAATCTAAAGGCAGCATCTGCAATCCACAAGTAAACAACACACTAATCTGAAACACAGAACCCACTATGGCCACAAATAAAACGTTAAACACAGTGAAATCTAACTGTTGTCTCCTGGTGCTATCATATGTTTAATTCAATTCGATTATATTTGTAAATACAGCAATAACTGATGTGAATATAGCTAAAATGATACGGTCAGATAAAAGTGAAGTAATAGCTGCTGTCATTTTAATAATTGTGCGGATTACCTGTGGGAAATGCTCGTAAATAGTGCACATCTGTATGCGTGTGTACAGTATAGATCAATCCTCCAGGAACAGCACTGTCTGGGCTGTGAAGTAAATTTGACGTCATGGTCACTATCTGTATTGCAGGATCCTGTGGCGCGCGCGCACGCACGCGCGCACGCACGCACGCACGCACACACACCAAAAGGAGCGGCTGTAAAACAATTTCTCTGAGCCACACAAACACAGAGAAGCGAATCTTAATTATCAGATTCTGGTCCGTTCAGTCTAGTAAAATTTGTAGATTCTCAAGGACCTGTATCAGTAAATTATTCCCACAATGCAACTCGACAGCGTCACTCAATAGACCCTCCCTGTCTGCTATACACCCACTTGTTTTCGGCTATAGGCCTCCAGTTAGTTTGCGATTGATGTTTATGATTAGAGTGAGCTATTTCAGATACGTCACACTACATCCGATAGGTCACATCTTCATGCAAACAGAGCATGAAGCTGCCAAGTGTTGTTTGACACGGAACAAACCATCAGAAACGTTTCCCTGGAAGGGGCTCCTTTAAGTGATGTCATGCTGCACACCGGCAAAGACATACGCAGCTATGCAAAGCCCGACGACCTGCTGATGTTTTGTGGTTTGTTCTCACTTTGTGATGGCACCAACCCATAAACCCAGACACGCCAGTCATCTGATGGATTCTTTTATGTTTCTGTCTGCGCTGATGATTTAATGGCCATCTAAAAGCTTTGGAGAAGGCTGGTATAGAGTCCCCGGCTGCACTTAGACAGACACACATTCCGCAGTGCTGCCTTTACGGAAAAAGATGAAGAAAAGTGGTGTCTTCCAAAGCAGTGGCTCAAGCTCACCATTGATACTTTGCACCACCATATCAGATTGGAAATATGCATTTATCAACAGGAGAATCATCAAATCATTAATCAACCATTATTTTTGTAGTTATGCCGTCTTTTTTTGATCAATTCTGAATTGGCCCATTTATTTTCCACACCACTGTTCTCTGAAACATCCCTTTCATTGTACCCGTGTATACTTGCACCATGGGTTATGAGTACTGTTAAGGAGTCTAGTCCTGTAAGCTACTGAGGCGTCTTTCCCTCTGGAGTGACCCGGTTGACGCTGGTTGGAAGCATGAGGTACCTTCTGTTACCATTGATGTGCGCTGCGTTAACATCCACAGACCAGTTTTGTAGAATGAGTCAGAGTATTTGCTGATAAAATCAGTTAATTTGTTTCCACCGACAATCAAACGCACCATTTGCAAAAAGACAACAAAACTGTTACCGCAGAAGCGGTCAAAACCTTTTGCGCTTCCCGGGTCGAACACCTGACAACAGCAGTGATTTCAGTAGCTATATACCTGCAGCCAAGATATTAATACAGCGCCACCCAATGCACACACTGAGGATAACATTTGTATATCTGGGTATTTCCAACACTATAGGGCTCCTACTAGTACATTATGTTCAATTCAGCCTCTGAAACACATTGTGTTCATATGCAGCTATTCTGCATTAGCAGGTTTTAGCAGTTGCATATCTATGTCATTTGTAGGGGTGTGTTTTCGTTCAATTTCATACTTAGGTATTTCTTTTTCTGTGAGTCAATTAAATTATCCCAATTTAGCATGTTTTCTGGTCATTCAGTAAATGAATAGTCAATATGAAATAACCACATGATTTTGTATACTGCTGTGGGAATTAAATACTTGACAAATAAAAAGTATTTTCTCATGTAAGTAAGAACTCCAGAGCAAAATAATCAGATTTTCTGAGAAATGTGAGTTAGTAGTTTCTAGTTATTATCAGTTTAGATGACCTTAGTGTTCATCACAATATCTTTATAAGATAAGATAGACTTTATTGTCCCGAAGGAAATGTGTCTTGGAAACATACATACAGTGTGATATGTGATTTTATCACAATATGATTCAATTGAAAGACGTTACATGATCATATTGAATTGTTGCCCAGCCCTAAGTGGGTGTAGGAGTGGGGGGGGGGGGTTTCCAGAATTCAAAGAGAGTCCCCGAATTATGGTGTCACGCTGGGATGACAACAGCATGAATGACTCATGTATTAAAGCTAGGGTTGGTAATCTTGAGAAACCAGCGAGGTACTCTTGGATGTTAAAAATGATCCAACAGTAAAGAGTAGCCCAATGAAAGCAGCCGGCAACACGGCAGTAGCTAAATGTAGCAGGAAAGTCGCAAAGTCTGCAACACCTACAGCTCAGAATTTGAAAAAAGAATTTGAAATAAAAAAATGGCACAAGTGCACTGCTGCCAGGTAGATTTGATAGATGATGCTATTTTGAGAGAGAGAGATATATATATATATATATAAAAAACTGTTTTCTGACGCTGTCCTATTGCAAATATCATTTTGTGCCATTAAGTACCGGTAGTTACCATAGTTGTAGTTTTTGAAAGATCACATCACACATCTGCTCGTACACAAGACGTTACATCAGCCTCTTCATTAGGATGATGAGCGTTTACGCTCCGCGTTTTGTTCAGACTCCACTTCCCCATGTTTATGAGCACAGAAGCAGACAGAGGGGGAGAGAAGAGGCTCCTTCAAACAACACTCTTGTCTGAGGATGCCGGTGTGAGAGGAGCGACAGAGATAGAGTGAGCACAACAACACATACAAACACAGCATGACTGCCTGTGGAACTGCCCACGTCTTTATGCCTGCCTGCCTGCCAGTGTTGTCCGTTCTCTGTCGCCATAGAAGAACCTCCAGGACATCCACTCACTGAACAAGTCGACCTGAAGAGAACTAGCCCACTCCACGTTGAATTTGCTGCCTGGAATAGTTTTGAGGTGAACGATGACAGTGCTTGAGCCTCAGTCCATCTCTGCTACGGTCACATTAATCTCTGTTGCCTTTGTCTGCCAAGTGGCTGTAATGAAATTAAATCCAAACACTGGCTAACAATATTACAGCCCAACCACAGAGCAGGCTACTCTTTCTTTCCCAGAGAAGAATAGCAAGGAAATGCATCAATATAATAATTAAAATATACATATATCGTAATGAAATTTGATGATCAACTGGTAATTTGAAAACAGGATTACGGATCACTTGAGCATGGCCACTTGTCCTGGCAATGAATGACAATTCTTTGGTGGATGCAGTTTGCTGACCTATCAGTTTTAGGTCTGCTGTGTCTTTATTTAATGTTTTTCACTTTATGCCATTTTGTTTTTTAGGATCCTTATTTGTGTTTTTATGTGGTGCTGATTCAATTCAAAATGAAATGTTATCATCCTAGCTACATATATATATTTTTTTATTCAGCCACAACCACTGATACAGACTAGGTTTCCTCTTTGGACGAAGGAGATGGAGGCAGGCAACTGTTGCCGTGGAGATGGGAAACACATCAGGTCGCTCAGCAACAGGCCATCACGCACAAGCCGGGGGCCACTCTTATGTGTCTCACTCTGCCTATCCACCTCTCCGGCTCCGTGTGTGGATGGGCTTCCTGGCACCTGACCAGCCGCCGATGACACCAATGTTTCTGCCGAACACCTTCTAACCGAATCTTTATCTCCATCCTCATCCTGTTCATCTGATTCAGTACAGAGTCAAACCAGCTGTGAGGATGTATCGGTGCATACCTGAGGCTGCGACGGTTGCAAATTAAAACTGTCAGTCGTGTTATTTCTATCAATATAAAGAGAAAATGCAAAATACTACATGTAGATATTTAATTAAAATGCTTCAAGTAGTCCTGAGAATGTTAGGCATGACTATGGCCCAGTAATAAATATTGCACCCGTTTGTGATTCAACGATGGAATTGTGTTTTCTTCGAGGGGCGTATATCATTTGGGTTATTTTGTAATGGTTTAAAAACAGCCATTCTAAACATACTGCTGAACATACGTATGCATTATTAATATACAAATATAAATACAGCGATAGTCACATTACACAGAAGTGTAATATTGTGTAACAATTAGTTAGCCAATCGTGCATATCTTACCTTTGTTCTTGATTTGACTTTTGACTTGACCTTCTGTCGCCTTTTCAGTTTCTTCTTACTCAACGCCTTCTTTCCCCTGAAAGTATAAAGCGATCCTCAGTATTGCAAAATATACTGTGTGCCTAGGCAATGGCGACACTCACACACATAGCATAGTGTTTCTTATATCACAAGCTTTAATGCAAATACGATGATGTGAGGAGAACGGATGGTAAAGCTCCTTGTTAACACATTCTTCAAGTCAGAAAAAAAGTCATTACTTTCACGTGTTTATAATAGCTGGTAAAAGCGCCATTGCGTCTTTACTGATAATCTCACTTTCACTTTCAGTCTACATCTTATGCAGCTGGCAAAGTTTGTGCCATTCGAAGTGCAGTACCCCCCCCCCCCCCCCCCAGACTGTGTCGCGGGTGTCATTCGATTCAGTGTTACTCCTCTTGAAAAACACCCGAAGCAAGCAGATGTTTGTTCCATTTGGTGTTTTCAAACTCTCTCGAACATCTGTGTTTTACATTGGCTTCTTATGATTAATTTCACTTACAAATCAGGCTGACAATGACAAGTGCTAGGGACCAAAAATACAAAGACTACTGAAAAAGGAAAGGCAGTGCTTGAATTAGTAATCATTATTACTACACTCTACTAAATAGAGAAAAGCAATTCATCTGAAAAAGGCTTTTCTTTAAGTATTGATATCGTCATTCTGTGCACTTCTCACTTAACAAGACTCAATAGTTTTTTGTTGCACGATTGATCTGTAATGGTATTGTAGGTCTACTGTCAGGGCTGGAGTTTAAAAAAACAAATGTATAGCTTAATTAAATTACTCAAGAGTGAAACTGAATATTGATTTCTAATAGCTTGTCAAGGTAGCTTCAGATCATTCAGCCATTTGAGCATACAGTGACAGCCTGGGTTACTATTACTCATTGAAAATATGAAACAAACGATATACCAAAGAAGGCTGACAAAAATGTCCATCGGATGTTGACAATAGCAGCTAAATATCAACAAATCCATGAGAGACAAACGACTATCTGGCCCTTGCTTTCAGAAGGATTCCAAAGCAGTTCCCTAAAGCTTGCATATATATCTCTCCGAGTGAAATCTGCACCTTGTGTACGCAACATCTTTCACTGTCAGATAAATGAAGAAACACTGGTAACATATAAGAGAGTTGTTCAAAATAACATCATGAATAGCTTGAACCCCTGATTATTATTTGTTTTTTGCTCACTTGTACAGACTTATAAATCAGGAGCTGGTTATGAAAACAGTATAATGTTAGACCCTTGAGCAGTGTATTGACCCAAGCTTAAAGCAAGTGTACATGGGGAGGGGTTGAGAACAACAATTGGGTTTGTGAGGGAGGATGCTGCAATGATCAAGCTCTTCTAGTCTACAACCTGACTGACAGGATGACGTAACTGTATTACCCGCTTATGGTAGAAAAGCAAATGAGTTCATCCACCTCCCAACACATCCTCACCCATTGGGCTACAATGTCGAACGTTTTAGGGCCATTTTGTGTCAAATGTACGCAATAATAACGCGGTGTGTGTATTAATAGTTTGATTGTAACGTTATATCTGGTCAGTCAGCTCCAGGTTTACGTTTAGATGAAGGCTGATGCTCCTCAACGTCAGTAAACGTTAGCTAGCAATCGAAACAGTGACGCCGTTGGGCCTAGATACACACACACTTACATCAAATTATATTAAATTATAAAGTAACGTAAAATATGGTGGACAACGCAAGCAGTTATTATTTAAAAATGTTAAGCAACAAATTAAAGTAGGCTATTAACTAGCAAGTACATTTGTTTACGTTAAACGGTAGCTGGCTTTTGCTCAAAACAAAATTACCAGCTTGTTTTGGATATTGCCGATAGAGCATTTCTTCGTGTCGTAATGGCCGAAGTTGGTATTGACTTTTCATATTTCAGTGACAATATGTCTATGTTTAGCGACACACAATGTCCAAAAGCACCAAGGCTGCAAACCACTCGAGCAAGGGTGAACTAACGTTAGCTTAGCTCCGATAAGCTAAGGAAGTCAATTGGCAAAATGCTACTTAGCAAGCTGATAGAGGATGCACCTAAATTATGTAGCCACTGGCATATTCATTGTAGGTAAAACAGTCATTTATGTGACAAAAGTCCAACAAGCTCAAGAACCATGCATAACTATCTATTTAGGTGTAGCTGTAGTTAGCTGACGTGCCGCTTAGCAAGGGTTAATGTTAGCTTACGTTAGCCCCACAAATGACAGACCAGCCTCTGCGATATCTATATTTCTTCACGTTAGCCACTCACCTCCCTTGATTTATCCCTTGCTCTTTATCATTGATAGCGGTGGTATAAATCCGCCTGTATCTTTCGGCCAGAGCTCGCCCTGAGAGTAAAAGCTGGTACTGCGTCCGACAATCCGACTGGGCTCCGGGTGTCGGACAAGAACCCATTCCCGAACCGATGGTGGAGAACTCGGCTCCTGCTCCAGCAATGACCCTGACACCCAACCCCATCGACGGCGATGAGGAAGGTAGAATCCCTCCACCGGCGGCCGCTGCCGCAGCAGCACACATCATCGTTTTGGAGAACAATGCATATATCACACAAAAGATACCACAGCTAGATAATATCTAGCCATCCGATGCAATCCAATTGTCATTAAATCCTCCACGCGTCACATTATTTGTCGGCTCCAAGTTGCAGATATACCACAATTAGCATCCACGGTCCCCAGTTATTATAAGAGCAAATTGTAGCCGATCTGGTGGTGCAACTACAACGTTCGGTCTTCCGATCCCGGCCACGGCGTCACCACGGTGCTCGTCTCCCGTAAATATATCTTCTCAAGCCATAGCATTTTTCTTGACAAATTGCAGAAACGGAACCATTCATTTCCATCAGTCGCCTTGTCGTGATCGGGTTTTATTAGTTCCTATAGTGTGTTCTTGACCCCAGAGAGGCAGCACCCTCAGTTGGGCTGCCATCTTAGCTCCATCATCCCTCCCCTCCCTGGCTGAGTGTTGCGTCGCTAGCATGCTGGGATATTTTCATGCGACTAATGCCGGGCGATGCGATCACCGATTTATTTAATCAATAAACCTCCCTGTACATACATATTCTAATCTGCAGTTATTTATTCAAAACACAAAACCACGACAACCGTGGAAGTGAACATATAGCGAGAACATAGAAACAATACGAGCTGTATTGCACAGTATGCACGGTTGGAAAGTGGACATTTAATTTGCAGAGATCCAAGGCCCCTCCCAGTTTGATCATAAAATCGGCACACTGAGATACTTTTAAATCCGATGAAATGTTACGTTGTCCGCCAAAAAAAAAGCACTGACGCTCCGGTTTGACTTTTGAAAACAGTGTTGCATGTTGTTTAGACTGCTTTGACTTATTAGCTCGTAAGTTCCTCTCTGTTATTATAATGCAGTCATACTGTTCCATAATGAATATAAACTGGAACCATGTACACTGTTCGTGTTGGGCACAGTACTTCCCCCTCCAGTGAACACTGGAACTGTAAAATGTTGCCATTTGATCTCAGACAAGCCTTCTTAAACAACTTTGCACAAGGGCTGCAGCCATCTTTTATTAAATCTTAGTGGTACAGTGGTCCTCTTCACTGAGCTGGCCCCAGCTGAGGCCTCTATCTACCGACAGCAAAATATGCACCTTTGCATGAATATAGGCTGCATGATGTGGCTCACAAGATAGCAGATGCAATATGTGTTTTATCTATGCCTAAAAATTACATGGGAATACGGAAGTGCCTCAGGAGTGCAACATGCACATTATAGGCCTAGTGACAGTAGTAATACTTGTGTTTTTTACCTTCTGACAGGAGGAGTTGGAGCAGGAATGCTGCTACGGGGGAAACTGGGAGACACTGTGTGGGGTAACGTGAGTCAGTATGGCAGTAAAGGCCAGAACACACTGCAATGCAAAGGCAAACACAGAAAACAGGTGCAGGCAGTGCACATGTCACAGAACTTAACATAATATATCTGGATAAATACATGTGTGATCCATTTACTTCATGTGTACAGTCTATAATCTATAGTTATGTCATCCTGATGCTATAATAGTATTATGTTTGCCTATTCTGAAGGCCACACACGACATCAGTTGCACGTCTGTCCGTCCTTGGAGAGGGATGCCATCTCTGTCGCTCTTTCTGACGTTTGTTCAAATTCTTTTCTGTCAGGTGGCTTTTGGAGCAGATTTAATATTATCTGAATCGATAGTGCAAGGAAAAATGGTGTTGTTTGCTGCACATATTATAAAACCCCTGACAATTTGTGTTATTTGGCTATGTAAATAACACTGACTTGACTGATCTAAGCATGTATCTGGGAAGCGTATTTCCAAAATGCTTTACTGAATCTCCCTAATGTCAAAGTTCAATTTAATGTTGTATTTTTTTATGGTGGTAGAGATGTATGTACATGTGGATGTGCATGCATAACTATTGAGAGAGAGAGAGAGAGAGGTAGAGGAAAATAGAGACAGAGATTTACACAGGCCTGGTGCTGCTTTATTGGCTGCCAGGCAGCGCAGCGGCCCAATTACATGCAAGAGGTCGGTCTACTGTCTCCCCCTCATAGCAACCCAGGAAGCGTTGGGAGATTATCATGCGCAGTATCAGAGTGCCAGCATGTGTCAGTGATGACAACTGACTCTTCTGTACTGTTATGAAACTTAGGGATTGTCATATTAGGATTTCTGTTTGAAATATTGGAAGTGAAAAGCAGCGTGTGACATTTGTTGGCCCTCCTTACTTGTCTTTAGGAAGAAGGTTATCCAAAAAGATTTGGTGTTTGATTGTGAAGCCACATTCAAAGGGCTGCCCGGTTATCTTGGCTCTGTCCTGTTAGGACAACTGGAGGGAGCAGGGGAGGAGGGGAGGGGGTATCTAGGCCGAGATGATGCTATAGATCAGGCAGAAGTGTCACACGAATGAGATGAACCGGTGGAGATGAAACCCAGTTGGTATATACACACATCAGGGAAGTGAGGCGGGATACATAAGAAGATCTAGATGGGTTGTTGGAATGATATGAAAGCGTGCCAGTGTCGTCAGTCGTCCTGACGCAACACAACTTACTGCATGCGAGTGTCAATGTTCATGAGTAAGGGCATAATTATTGTGTCTATTTGGAAATGCGTTTTCTTTTATGTTACATCTTGACTTTCTCATATTCCCTGTAACAGATCAGGTTGCATTCATTTCTGCTGCTCTGCCTAACTGACTGTAAAATGAACAGGATGTCTATTACCTTGGACAGCTTGTGAGATTCATCTACGGTATTTTAGAGTTGCACAACCAACATTGCCATTTCCATCACTGTAGCTCGAGCGCCACCCAGTGTCAGCCGCTCTCCACTTTCATTTATGCAGCCATACAGAGGGCAGATTATTGTTGAGTGCAGGGGTTCATTCTAGGGCTTTCCAGCTGTTTCTTAATGATAATGATACCATAAATACAACTTTAGAGTTTGATTGTGGTTAAGTAGCAACTAGCAACTTAACCACAATCAAACGTAATGAAGTTAATATCTATGTCTTAAATCAGCTGAGTGTGTTGCCAGCTCAGTTAGACTGAAGTGAACACGGTTGACTTTATTGTGATGCTTTTTAATGTGCTATTCAGATCCGTCTTTCTTTTAAACATTTGGCGCAGCAGCTCGGTCGGTGCAGTTAGTCTGCATTCCTCTCGTGCTGTCGTGATGACTAGGACGGGTTGACCTCAGTATCACGCCGTCACACCCCTGCATGCTATGCACAGTTCATACCTTTGATCGTTCAAAACACGGCACGCCCCACAATGAAGCTCACAGTCACAGACAGTATGGCATTTATAGATCAAGTCTGATCGACGCTTACACATTTTATGAGTACTCCTGATGATTATCCACTGCTATGCATCAGGTAACCCTAAATATCCCACAGCTCTCATGAAGAAATGAACTCAGGTAGTCCCCCCTTTAGAGGGCTCCTCAGGTGGCTTGGTCTCAATCGCTGGAATTATACATGATGTGAGATGCCATTCGGTAGAAGTTTCAGTCGAACTTTGAGTGACTGTGGTGAGGCTTGCTCAGGTATCAGTATCCCACCCGGTTACCTTTGTGACCGGACCGCGAAGGTGTTAGTAGTTCATTTATCAGACCTAGCGAGTGATGTTTTATCTATTTACCTGTGTTTGAAAACCAAGTTGAAACCACCTTTTCTTCCAGTACTTTTATCAGCATACATGTGTAAAGAGCAAAGTCCACTGTCAGCCAGGTATTGTATTAAAATATATATATTAATCCGCAGTCATACAGCAGGGTAAGACTTTCAGAGGAGGCAGGTCAGTCATTTATGTAGACCAAAGGTCATTATATATTAGAGTCCTACTGGCATTATGTCACAGTGAATATCAAAATATGCAATCTTTCAAACAGGACACTACTATTAAACGGTGTCTCCATTCAATCAAATTCATTTCAAAGCTTGAAGGTCAAAGAAGCACAAGCTCCCACACCCACATAGTTCTGCTTCCTTGTCACCTAAGTTGTAATGCAGGTCCTTCAGCACTCCACCCAATTCCTTTTTCAACCCTGAACAGACAGCGGAACAATTATGAAGGCTGAGTCGGTGATGACGGAATGAGAAAAATGTAGAATGAGAGCTGGAGAGAGAATTCTTTGATTGTTGTCTGAAGCCACACCTCGGCGTGGCCTCGGAATCTCCTCCCTTCGGGTTAAAAGCAGACGGAGGGATCAGGGTGTGATTGCACTGCAAATCTGAGTACCAGGCAGGTGTTGAAGAGCTGAGCTGTTGTGAGAGTTTTAATTCCTCCGTCTATCGAGTCACAGACAAGGTAGGTACCCTGTTTTCAAATACGTTGTCACTTTACACTTTACACTAATATGTTCGTACACTGACATGTCAGATTAGTTTTAAGTGCTTAGAAATGACTTCAGGGTGATACAGAGCTGTGTGAGACAAAAATGCAATAGTCCTGGATGAATAGAAACATCATGTCAATTATCTAATGATTTACTTTTAGTTACTTTTTGAGTGACTTTACTTTGAGGAATGAAATGCATGTCGTGCTGATATTGGGGATTCACCAAACACACACACTTGATTTCATGTCTAAGATTGCTGTTAACACTTGCTGCTTCACATGAGCCACGCTGATTTAGTCATGATGTCAGAAGCATTGTGTTACCGGACAGTACATCATGGATTATTACTGTGTAATCTTCGAAAGCGTGAGCTGTTTTACAGTTGTTTTACAGCCATTTACAGTTATAACTTCCCTCACAGCTGTAGATATTTGTCTCAGGGCTCCATAGAAGTGTACGTGCCGGAGTGTGCATGTAGTCAAAAGGGCACAATCTTTGTCATTCATAACTAATGTCACCAGTACGCCCCTCTGTTTTGCTGACAATAGTGTGTTTGGAGAAGGCGTGTCTTCATGTGGGTACAGATCAAGACAAACCAGTTTAAGGGCTTGATCGGGGAGTCTGGGGTTGAGCAGAACTTTAGTTGATACTTGCGCCACACACAGGGACAAATCCAGCATGACATGTTCACATACATACAGAACAGCATTGTTCCCTAACCTGGTGTAGTGATTTCAGGTGAGACGTCATGCGCTGTATATGAAAGGTGTCAGCTCACAGTACCACCTGGTGGCTACATGTGATGTGTAGTTTCATTATGTGACGAAGTCCCTCCTTGTTCTCTTACACTTACAGGTGAAGTTACAAAATGAGCAGGTATTCGACTGGTAAGTATAGAAATATATCAAATATTAAAATACCCCCCAAAAAATGAATGTGAAATTCCATGTTTTGTCAATATTCAAAGCTTACATTTGTCATATGATGCTCATAGAATTTTACAATACTTATATAATTTATAGATTTTTTTTAAATCTTTGAGGTTTTATCATTTTTATATTATTTTCAGCTCCAAATATTTTTTTATATATTTTTCTTAACCATTATTATTTATTAGTCTTTCTAAGAGTATGCCACCCCGCATTCCACTGCACACACTGTTTGAGCATGTGACAAATGTGTGTATCTTTAAATGTGTGCAACAGTGGCGGGGAGTCATATCAGTTCATCAATGAAACTTTTATAGCACCTTAGGTGTCAAAGTGCATAATTACACATGACTGATAACAAGACAGTACAAATGTAAACAGGAAAACAAGTCGAGACTAACACAGGAGAAATAAAAATGTTATTTTTAAAACAACACAAAACGAGTAAAATAGATGAAAAGTGATTAAAAAACAGATAGCGACATATTCTTGAGGCTCAACATTCTCTTGTCTCGTATTTGCAGGCAAGGTCAGCTCTCTCCTAAAGGACGGCAGCTGGATCAAAAAAGTGGACGATGAGGACGAAGACGTCGAGTGAGTCACGTAAACATATTCAGATACAATGTTCTATACTGGAAAACACACACGCAGGATGTGTCAGAACTGTTGGGTGTGTGTAAAAAAATAAATAAAGCCGCCTCCTGCATTCCTTTTGGTAAGCCAGAGTGCTGAGTCATCTCTATGAGTGAATTAATTGGCTCCTCTTTTCCTCCTTCAGCCGAGACCCAAACTTTGGCAAAAGTATTCTGGGCCAGCGCAGTGAAACTACTGTTGGGTAAGACAAACATTTCAACTCCAATAACAACTAAGATAACATTCTGTTATCTTTTTATATTGATGCAGAAATGTTTATTTTTCAAATAAACATCATGTTAGCAGTTATTTAAAAACAGCAGAACATTTGATTGTAAATTTCTGTCATTGCAGATTCAGCGGAAGTCAGGATGAGCTGAGCAGCGGGTTGGTACAGTATTTATTGTAGTTCCTTTCCTCGCTCCAGCCCTCCTCCAAGTCAAAGGCACTTTCAATAACTTTAAGCAGTAACTGTGGCTAAATAAATCTTCTCCTCTAACAGCAGCGCCCTGCCTTCCAGCCCGACTACATCCTCCTACACCAAGCGGTACATTTAAAATAACGCAACTAATTGTTCAATACAGCTTCTTCTTTTTCTTTCTACCAAATCCTCTGAATAACCTGCCTCTTTGTTGCAGCACATACTCAACCCTGAAGTCAGATTATCCCAGCAGGTGTGTAAAGCTCCAGTCTTTTACACACACAAAGCAAAAAATCAACAGAGAAGCATAAATATAATGTGTAATTTTTGCATTTATCGTATCACAGCACAACCACCACGTCCAGGACGACTGTCACAGAGGAACCTAAGAGAAGGTACGTGACTAACAGTTCCAATTCAACCAACAAGGAAAAATACAACTCCTGAGCATTCTGTGAATTTATTCTGTATTGCTCTTCCTTCAGCACCAGAACCACTTCGGTGTCCAGGGACAGCACCAGTGAGACCACCATCACCACCTCCAAGAGTGTTAGGTGGAGAACGTCACAGCGTTAATGTGGATCATCTTATCGCACGTTCAGTCTGTCGGTGTTGATGACGGCTGTGTTTTCTTGCAGCTCCACTGTGATTAAAAGTCCCACCACGACGTTCACTGAGCGCGTCAAGTCTTCAAGCAAAGGGTAAAGAATATGTACTGCTATATGGGGGAAGAAGTTCTCAGAACCTTCACTTCAGTAAAAGTACCAGTACAAGTATTATATATACATATATGATACATTTACCTGTTTGGGCCTCTGATCGTCAAAATTCTGTGACACACTGGTTTAATATTTAACAAATCATTGTGTTTTATAAACCAGTCCAACGTTTTAAATGTTAAATCTTAATCCATCGCCAACGAGATCTTGTACAAGTACCTGAAAAATTGTACTTACCTTACTTACTTGAGTAAATGTACTAATGAACTGATTTGAATGTCTTTTCACACAGGGCACTGTACTCAAGCTACTCACCGACCAGAACCACCAAAGAGACTGAGACTTCTGTTTCCAGCAGTAAAGAGTGAGACATGGGCAGATATCTGACATTATTCAAACACCTGGTATTGAATAACAGTACAATTTAAATCTATGCATCACTTACAATCTAACCCGTATTTCTGAGCAGCGCTGAGAACAAACTTTACGACACTCTCATCCCCTCGGCTATCAAGAGTGATTCCTCACCCACAGATAGGTGATATTTTCATTCAGCAAAGCCTTTAAAATGAATTATATCGATCATGCCGCCGCTCCATCGTTAATGATATTCTGTAATAAGGTATATTTTCTTCTTTACAGCAAAACAACCGTCTTCGAGACTGAGACGGTGATGGTGAAAAGCAGCACTGAGTGAGTTTCTTCCCATACTGGGTACAATGCAGGGGAGGCTGTGTGTGCCAGCATATCCCATCACAGAAAATGAACTGATGGTACTAACTAGTATTGCCTGTGGAGCCGAGGCCTATATCCCACCACATATCTCACTCCTTTGTGAGAACTGTTGTCCGAAAACAAGAAAGAACACATCAGTGAGCCTTATCATTACGAAGAACATGGGCGTTGTAGTGTATTTTCAGTCAATCCCACAAACACCTCCCTGCTGCTGCAAACATTCAGCAGAGCACCAAACGTGTGTTCGTCCCCCACTGAAAATAGTCCACAACAAATGAGCCCTTTACTCCTGTTTGAGGAATGTTTGCTAAAAACGACAGTGCCCAGCAGATTAAGGAAAATGATTGAGCCTTTTCTTCACAAATGAAATCATACCAATAGGCTTGGGGCTGAAGGCCACTGATTGGCTTTATGGCTGTAATGGTAACGATATACTAATGACTATTTTTTATGTTTATTATTTTATATTATGTTATGAATATTATTTGACCAATATTTTTGTTTTTTTTGTATTTAGCAAGTGAGACTATATCACTTTTGAAAGAACAGATTACAAGATATTCCTCTAAGAAAAGAAAAGTTGAATTCACAAGCAAAAAAAAAAGCACCCTTTCTCAACTTAATACACTTCAATCTATACATCGCTTGCATGTAACCTGTACCTCTGTGCAGTGCGGAGGACAAGCTCTTCACCTCACTCATCCCTTCATCTGGCAGGGAGGATTACTCGTCCCCAGACAGGTGATATTTTCCTTCATCAAGCCTAGAAAGCATATATATATATATATATAAAATAACGACAGTAAATCAACAATAATATTCTGTGATGAGGAATATCTTCACATAGTGACCCGGACATTAAATCAGTCAGATGAAAATATCTCATCTTGTTGTTTTTTTTCCAGATATGGCACTAAAACTACAACCAAAACAAGGACTTCCTCTACGTAAGATAAACTTTCATCAATATATATATATATATATATATATATATATATATATATATATATATATATATATATATATATATATATATATGTATATATATATATTAATAAATATACTTTATGCACTTATGCCGTATATTTATAATGTTGTTGCATTGCAGGGCTGAGGATGACCTGTATGGCACCCTCCTGCCTCGATCCATTAGATCTGTATCTGACCGATCTCCTTCTGTCAGGTGAGATGTCTCAGTGAATAATTATTCTCAAAACACACAACCATTTAATTATCCTGTCATTTAAAATGATCACATCGTCATTTTCTCAGCAGCAGCAGAGGGTGAGTGCAGCCGAGACTGCGTATTGGTTCCGTACAATATAGTTATATATTTCTTCTGACATTGTCTTTTGTGCCATTTAGAGTTGAAAGCTCAAACCTGTCATCGCCATCCTCCACCAGAACCACCAGGTAAACATGCTGACCGCTCAGGATAAGATGGAGTTGATGCCATCTGAAGAACTATATTCAATATAATCTTTAAACCACTCTAGATTAGGTTGTAATGGGTTGGTTAGATTGTTAAATGTAGCTGTCAAACCCGAAATATTAGTCATCTTTATTTTAACTACCTACAGATTTTATAGACTGATACATAAAATACTATTTAATCAAGAGCATTTTGTAATTTAGCCTACAGTGACTAAAAAATATATATTTTTAAAAGGCCAACACATTTTTAAAAAGCGAAGTTCATTTAAATGGACTACTTTTAATGAGGTTTATCATCAAAAAAAATATATAGATATATTTATATTCTTTTACATTTTAAAAGGACAGTGTGTAGCATATTTGGGATCTATTGGCAGAGATGGAATATCATATTTTTAAGTATGTTTTCATGAGTGAATAATCACCTGGAAATAAGAATCGTGTTTTCGTCAGCTTAGAATGAACCGTTTATATCGACATAAGGAGCGGATCCTGTTCAAGGAGCCAGTCGCCATGTTTCTACAGTGGCTCAGAATGGACAAACTAAACCCGAGCTATCGTTTTTTTTTTTTGCGTCGGCCACCATGGTTCTCCGACACGCTTGGCACATGGGAGAAATTTCAGTTAAATGCAATCTGCAACCTCGCCGCTAGATGCCACCAAATCATACACCCTGCACCTTTAAGGAGGTCTATGATTAAATGATTATTCTTCACAAATCTTTTTTTTTTTCCAAACGCTAAATGTAGTTTTTTAATGTTGATTTTTTTTACACATCAACAAACAAGACGTGGATTCTAAAACCAGACTCGCAGCTCTGTGACGCTGTACTGTAGCACAGGTCAGCATGCTAACATGCTCAGAATAACAACGCTAACATAATGATGTTAAGCAGGCAAAATGTTTACCATGTTCACCATCAACATTTTGTGTGCTAGCATGCTAACAGTTACTAATGAAGACAAAACACAAAGTACAGCTGAGGCTGATGGGAATTGCATTAGTTTTGTAGGTATTAAGTTAAGAATTATTATTAGTTTTATTATGACAATTGATACAATAACAATAATATTGTAATATCTGAATTATGATGTAATGTCTGACTCATAATTCAAAGAACCAAATAAATACATAAATAGAAATACTGTTCATATCTCATTCATGCCTCTTTGACACACAGCTACAGCTCGTACACCGATGATCTTCCCTCCACCCGCACCAGCTCCTCCACCATCAGCAGCACCCCAAGGTGATCATTTCACTATCGTCTCTCACTCTCAAAAACACACCTCTTGTCTGTACAACCGGATTAAAACGTGCCTCTGTTCTGTGTTTGCACACGCAGTGACGACTACAGCAGCGACCGTAAAGGCTACTCTTACTCCAGAACAGACTCCAGGTAGGAAGCAGAGCAAGCTAAGCTCTCGCATAATGATTTTCTTTCTTTCCATTTCGCTGAGTTTGCAGTAAGTGAGAAATATTCAAAATATCCTGTCATATGTGGTTCATTTTGTCTTTGTGTAGTTATGACTACAGCAGCATCACCAGTCCCACCTCCTACACCCCAAAGCCCTACAGGAGCAGCAGGTATTCTTTGACATTAAACACTGCTTGGTTTGATATTATATGAGAGTAAAGCAAGACTCTTGTAGAAACCGATATCTGTTTAACTCTCACAGCAGGTCGGATGACACTGATCAAATCTACTCAACCTCCACGAAGAGTGTGTATGCAGCTCCTGAGAGGTAGGGAAAAGTGCAACATGCTCACAATGACAACAGTCCTAGCATGCTGAGAGGTCAGATGTTTATAATGCTCACTACCGTAGTTTAGCATGCTAACATTTGCTAATTAGCACAAATATAACCAAGGATGGGAATTAGTTCTGTCAGTATTTGGTCATATACCAAAGTATCGCACACAATTTCAATTTTTGGACATGATGGTGGTGCTACATGAAAAGTTAAAGGACCACCAGAGTTATTGCAATTCATCCACACTTCATGACAATCCATCCAACAGCGGTTGAGACAGTTCTCATATGTCAACCTCATGGTGGCGCTACAGGAAACGTGAGGGGATCCCCAAAGTCTTTAGGATTCCTCATCTGGGAACCATAAATGTTTGTGCCACATTCTGTCCCAATCCGTCCAGTTGTCATGGTATTTCACTCAAAGCCAAAAATATAAACCTGCTGGTGGCGCTGGAGGAAAAAGGCTTTTTCCTACAGTTTTAGGTCAATATAGTGTGGAGCATGAGCTAAGACTTGTTTCTACCAAACTCCTATTTCTAAGGTCAGGAATGAAGTTATAATAAATGATGTTGTTATTTTTCTGTCCCATGCAGGGTGGTGTTGGATAAAGACCTGTGCACCTACTGCCGTAAACCCTTCACTGGTGACGCCAAGATGGTCCTGGATGACATGAAAATCAACTGCCACGCTTCCTGCTTCAAGGTGAGCAGATTACTATCGTCTCTCATTCCATGAAAGTCTGCAACAATCAGTGATGGAGAAGAAGCATTGGGATGCTTTATTTGAGTAAAAGTAGCAATATCACACAGTAAAAAAAATGTTTCTCTACCATCATTACTTTGTATCTTTACAGCTGGGCTTTTCCTAATGTGACATGTCAAAACATCTTCTGTTCATTCCTAATTAGTACGTAGAGTTTGGGGTAAAATCCCTGCATTATTTCACCCAATTTACACCTGACAAGAGGCCCAATCAGCCATATTGGAAACAGCTTTGTGGGTGTTCGGAGCATTTGATTTGCAAAGCAACAAGAAACTATTGCTGTCTGATAAATGTGCAATATTTTGTAGGGAAGGGGAGTAAAGAAACTGCACGGCTGCACTATACTCTATAAGACGCTTGAGTAAAATGTACTTCACATTCAAGCCGACTGCTCAGCGTGCACCTCTTTCCCCATGTGAGTGTGTGTTTGTGTTCCGGCAGTGCGAGGTGTGTAACTGCAAGCTGGATCATATGAAAGCTGGGGACAGCATGTGGATCTACAAACGCATGGTGCACTGTGAGAACTGCTTTGAGAGCACCAGAGGTAAAAGAAAATTAATAAAATGAAATAAAAAATCATTGTTGAATGAGGAATGTCAAAGGTTTATATGTATTTGTTTATTTTCTTTGATGAAAAAAGATTATTCTTTTTTTTTTCCACAGATAAATGGTGCCGCTGAGTTTCTCCCAAGCCCCCACTGGAGAGGACGCACATGTGATTTAAGATCAAATGGTTTGCTGTTGATCAGTGTGTTTTGGGTGATGCAGGTTCTCCTGTACTTGTGTTTTTACAAGCTGACAAAGCTTTATCTGGGTGTTTTGAAAAATGACAGTTACATTATGAATATACATTTTAAATACTATTGCAGCTAGCTGTAACTGTGCTGTTGACGTCATAATATTGCTGTCTCTGTATCTAACCCTTTTCACTCATTTCGAGATCGAATTTATGATATTCTCTCAGGTCTGATGACTTTGTGGGGATTGTGTGATATGAAAGGAGATATTGCAATATTTAGGGCCGGGGGCTTTTTCTGTGTGCAATAAAGACAATCAATATATCTGTATCTAAAGATGTGTGTTCATTTGGTGTTATGTTGCTCTGTTTTAGATGCAATAAGGTAAACTACCTTCTGGCTAGTTGAGTAAGTGAAAAAAAAGTCATATTACTGCATATAAATGTCCTTGAAAGAGCATTTAGATGTGCATTTAGGTGGAAAATACAACTAAATCATTCAATTACATTTAAAAAAAAAATGTAATCCGACTATGCAAAACGTAGAGACTTTCTCGTTGGTGTCTGGGGGATAGTGTTGGTGGGACATGCTACTCAAAATTATATCTGGCAGTCTAAAAAAATATTTAAATATGTAATTTTCATGTTTGGACTTCAATCGTGCTATTAATTTAAAAAATATATTTATTTTTTTATCAAAAACTGTAAAAAGACACATATAACATACAATTAAAAAAGAAAGAAATGCAAGGTACACTGTAATACTCTGTGTGTTAGTGTGTCCATAATAAACACTTCCTTAGCAGTGGTGTGATGGGAGTTGAACTCCAAGCTGCTGACCAATGAGATGGAGGCTGTACAATCATCCCAGCAGCGGCAGCAGCATCATTGTGTTGTGTGTGTACGAGTGTGTGTGAGCGTGTGTGAGTGTAGTAGTAGCTTTACACGGGGGAATCTGGACACCCTCTCCGAATTGAATAGGACCCTCTGCAGGCAGGCCGTGCTTCTTCTGCCCCTTCTCAATGTGCTCTTTACCAAATGGAAGCAGAGGTGTTGAACCCGCAGATGATGGCAGACGTCAACGGCAACAACAAAATCACCAACGCGGAGCTGGAGGTGCTGAAGCTGCAGGAATTGGTCCGAAAATTGGAGAGGCAAAACGAACAACTGCGGACCAGAGCGAACGCTGTAAACAATTGCTCCGTCGGCCCTCCTCATCTCCAGACCTCGTTGTCGTGTCTGCTCGGCGGTACAGCGTGTGCGAGTGACTACGTCCCCGGCAAATATGGCATTTCGAGCCCGACACAGTCGCATCCCTGTCCCCCCGGAGCCCGGGGAGCGACGGAGGAGCCGTTCGCGTATTTTCAGCCGAGCTCGGTGTCTCCTGGCGCCGGAGCCACCACGACCGTTATGGATGAGGTGGATATTTTGGACCTCGACGCCGCGCTCCCTTTCGGAGAGCCCGATGGCTGGTAACCGCTCTGTTTGTATCCACCACTCCATCGCAGCCACAAACATATTATGTGACATGTAGTTACATCCCTGTTGTTCTCTGACCATAGATGCCTCACAGGCCACAAGATTGTCAACTAGCCACATTTATTTTTGACATCACATGTAACGCTCCCCTGCCATGTATCCTCTCATCGATTACATTATTGATTCCTCTCCTGGAGGAAGACACTTGCAGACTCCGGCTCACAGAGGGACCTTTTCTTTTACAGAACGTAAAGAACAAAAAATGGTTTGACACAAGCAAGTGGGCATCCCAGAATGCATTGTGTGCACTGTGCAGCATTGGTGTCTTCTCAGCGTAACAGCACCGGGATGAAATTAGAAACAATGACCCGCTTCAGCTTGTGATCAAACAGCTCGGCTTTGTGCAGTGTTCAGCCCGAGGCTGCACCGCTTTCAAGCGCTGTTACCCGCTGACTCTGAGGCAGCTCACACACACTGATGCTGAACCGTCTCTCTGGCTTGATGTATCCGATGAGATGATGGGGAAATGTAGCACACGGCTGAATGCAGCACCAGTGGCTCCATTTAGCGTGACTAACTGACCCCGGGTCAGTGTAACACCGTGGCCTAGTTGTCGAGTGAAAGTCAGTTCTGCTTCGTTTGTAGATGACACATATCAAGACAATACAGGTCATTTCATATCTCAATAACGATATACATTAATATATAAACTATCTATCTGTCTATACTGTATATGTATATATATATAGTTATATATAACTGTAACTATGTAGTGTTATAGATACATAACATGAATATATTAAAAAAAGAAATTCTGGTACTTCAATAAATAAATAGTCTATTTTTACATGCAGAGGAAAAGCACTAAATATTGCGTCATGTAATTAAGAACTTTGGGGCAAAATGAAAAGAACAGTTGTGAAATTATCGAGAAAATATCAATACATATGTCCAGCTCCACATTGACTTCGTTTACATGCATGCACACAAATACAGATTAATTCTCATCCATTCAGATTGTCTTAGAAATGGAAGTTAGTGTGTACTTGTTATATTCCACTGAGACGATATGGTTGTGTATCACGATATCTTGATGTATGATTTCATCACGATATGAAAGACGATACGTTATGTTGAATTATCGCCCAGCCCTATTTTTCAGGAAGCTGTCATTCCAGTGTATCAAAGTCACACACACCTACATATTTAGTTTATTGATTTGTTTTATAGTCTTGTCATTTTAATGTAATTTCAGAATCAGCTTGTTTTTATGCTCTTTGTTCAGCGGTCAGATACTTTCAACTGATAGCAAGTCGCTGTTAACATCCAGTTTCCGTTTCTTTTGAGTACGTAGCGCTGCCACGAGCAATTCTTTTCAGTCGTTTGTTCTTTTTTTTCTTATTTAATTATTTTACCATTTGGTGTGTAAAAAGACAGGATGTTGTGAAAAATGTGTAGTATAATGCCAAGGTGGCATCTTCAATTCATTTTTCGAACCTAAACACAATTATCAGTTCACTGTCATTTATGACAAGGAATTATAGAGAATATTTGGCATTTTTGGTTTAAAAAATGACTGAAATGATGAATCTATTTTCCAAATAGTTTGTGATTAATCCTGTGTTGATGGACTAATCTGTTCATTGACTGATTGTTTCTGTGCTTCAAGCATACAGCCCACAGGGGGAAGAGATACAGTCATCCTGTGTCTCACTCGTCACATACTCACATCCTATAAATCACTGCACCCAATGAGGCTGTCACCATTTGAATTTTTATTATACACTGCTGCTTTCACAGTTTGTGTTGTAGCTGGTAAAATACCAATTGCTTTTTGTGGAAATGTTGATCTTTTACGGTGTGTTGACGTTTGGATTTTATGAAAATCGCTCCCTTTCCTCAGCTACAAGTTTTACCTTTGCAAAGTCATGCTCTGCCTTTGTCTGAGAAATATTGCCACAGTAAAATGCGTCCCTACAGATCTCTAGGCTGCACAATAAAGCAGCCTCCGGTTTATTTACCCTCACTTCTCTCCAGACAGTAACAATATGAGCTTCGCTGTAAAGGTGTCAGGACTGAATTGTGGGTTGTGCTGTGTCGTCGCAGGCTGTACGTGAGTCCCAAAGCCAAGCTGTGGGGCGAGAGTGTCCTTAGCCCTCTCCAGTGGTGCAGGCAGGTACTGGACCACCCGGGGCCCGAGGTGGAGCTGGCCAAGATGACCCTCTGCCACAGGCTGGACCAAGGTATTTATCACTCAGATTAACGGCCTTCAACTGAGATCTGGACATCTGTCCCTCCGGCTGCTGACATGACATCATAAGCTCTGACTCACGAAACGTCTCCACGTGCAACAGGATTTCAGCTCCCGAGCCGTGGGAGCGTTTCCCTGCACACCGCTCGATCGCTTCTAACCATTTAACTCGCTCTCTTTGAATTTATGGGTTTTTAAGTACCTCAGCCGACTTCCCACAGTGATTATTTTCTGTGGTAACTGGAAGGTCTCCCATTTACACATTTCAGTATCGCCAGAGAACAATTAAGATCGCTTTCAGGGATTTGTTACTCTGCTGATATATATATATCAAAGAAATAGTGCTGGGCAACGATTAAAATATTTAATCGCGATTAATCACATGGATTTTTTGCGATTAATTGCATTGTTATGGCAAAGTTCAATAATGAATTCAAAAGTAGTGTATTGCGCACTTTTATTTTAAAAGTACTGCTATATGAACAAAAGGGCAATAACATTTGGTTCACGAGATGCAGGTAGCATGTTTCATACTTAATGTGAATATAATTCATACTTTGTTGGCATCTTATTCTGAAAACCGGATGTTCGTCTGAAGAAACCGGATGTTGTCTCGCGTTAATGTTTCCGCTAACTTTCAAAGTCCTTCACTCGCTCCCGATCTGTGCCTTTAAATGCGTTTACGGTGAATTTCAGCATATAGGTGCACTAACATGTAAGTGTCTGCTGAGTTGACCACGGAGATCTGAGTGTCTGCTGACTTTACCGCAGCGATGTCCAGTAGTCTCCAGGGAGAGCAGCAGCTGGTGCAGCTTCTCTCTTTATTTTTTTTCCCATCTCAAAAGGCTCAAGGACACACACACACACAACTGACTGTAGGATGTTTGCTGGCTGGTATCCCACTGTTCTTGTCATCCTCTTGTTGTTATGTATATGTATTGTCTCTTGTCTCTCAATAAAAAAAATAATAATACATTTTAAAAATGCGTTAACGCGTGATATAATAATTGTCGGCGTTAATTAATGGACGCGTTAACGCGAAATTAACGCGTTCACTTGCCCAGCACTAAAAAAAACACTTCCATTTGGAAGAAGTCGTGCTGTGCTCTTGGATGGCATTACACTGTAGAAAACAGAGCAGATGGGATTATGAAGCTGTAGTATCACATTACACTGCACCAACAACAAGTGGTTTTACATACTGTATGTCAAATCTTCAACTTTTTAAAGGAATGTTGACACATTTCAAAAGAAAAAATAATGTTAAATTTAAATTCGTGTTTTTAAAAAAATATTCATGTATTCATTTTCACAAATATGCTCATTCTCTTTTCTTGCCGAGAGTTAAATGAGTAGATTGATAGCACTCTCGTGTCTGTAGTTCAAAATGTAGCTGGAGCCAGCAGCTGGTTGCTTAGCTTAGCATAAAGACTAGCCTGGCCGGAGAGTCCAGGAAGTCACTGCCCCAAATTGTCATGTTTACACTTTGGTTTTTGGGGCTTTAGAGGTGCTGGTTGGTGGATTTTGTTGCCATCTGACAGAGCCAGGCTACAGCTGCTCTCCGCTGTTTTGAGAATTCATGCTAAGCTAAACTAATGGCTGCTAGCTGGTGTTGCTCATATTTAGAATATCCTGGAACATTTACAAGTAAGATAGTAGACACCTGGCTATTCGGCCCCTCGTATACATGGGTGTAACATTATACAGTTTGCTGAGGGTGCGTCCGCCGTGTTGTTGTCTTTGGCTCATCCACATCACACAAATCTGACATGTCCTCATAAACTGAGTCGCCTCGACTGTTGAAGATGATGAGGATTTTTTAGCTGGATTAAGGTTCTCCTGAGAACCTGAGTTAAGATACTACATTACAGCTTTTCCATTTCATCATGTAGACTATTGTTACATCATTTGATCCTTGTGTTTTCTTGTTTTTCTTACTAAAACAACATAACTCGAGCTGAGGACGCAGCTGCGCTCGCAGCAGCCCTGGATACGACGATGTGATTTTCATACGCACATAAATCACCAGGATACTTCAAAATCCCTTCTAGTGAGCTACTGAATGACATTTGCTGCTTGACACAGTTTTTGGGATTCGAGGCTTTGCTGTTTCTACACTCACGCACGGGGATATGGTTGCCATAGAAACCTTGCTTACATTAACTGGGTTCTGGTTTTGAGGCTGATCTGCTCGGCACTCGCAGCTCAAACACAAGAGACTCTTTACTGTTGCATGCATGAATATATGCAGTGTGAACTTCCCGTGTGTGTGTGTGTGTGTGTGCTTAAATTATTAATATTTAAAGGAGAGTTTTCTCAGCTCAGTCACCCTCGCTTTGTGTCCAGACTGTTATTCAATAGCGCAGATTTGTTAGTGTCTGTTTGGATGTTCATTAGTGTGTGTATGTGTTTGTGTGCGGTTCAAGGTCCTCTTCTTTCTCTGGAAGCTGCATTCAGTGAAGGTTGGCTCTCCTCCTCTGGGTCATGAATACATCCTTGTCTCTGAGCTCAAGGAGCTGTTGTTTTGTGTAACCTGCAGTGAATGCTCGTTTCGTCCATTAGCAGTTGAGCCTAATTGCGTCAGCAATGCCAAAATGCACCACTCTGTCCGGAGTGGTGTGCCTCTCTGACTACCAATCAGTGGGGGGGGCGGGGGGGTGTTGACACAAGGAGCACACATCAATGTCAGTCATGTCATTCAAAGCCAAACGCCCTCACTGCTGGCCAGCATTGATTCGTGTAAAATAAGAATACCACTTTTAAAGAGGCATTGGGAGTTGCATTGGGAGTTGTAACTAATTGTAACTAATTTATTAAGGCTTAATAGATAGTTATGAAGCCATTCGTGAGGAAAATATTTGAACCCAGCAACCCAAAATCAATTGGTGACAAGCTTTCCATATGAGTGGTTGATTATGTTTTATTGATTATTAAAGCCATAAGTTACAGCTTATACACATTAATAACGTATATGTTATGACAGTGTGTACCATGGAATTCATAAAACAGGAAACATCTGAAGTAGTATAAATGTAACCTCCACACCCCCAAATCTAATTCTGATTTAGGGAATGCGATGCAGCCTACATGCACAATCCCTGCTTATCCTAAGATCCCTCCAAAAAAAAAAAAGATCTGCAGTTTAGCCCAATAAGCCGCAGTTGTAAGCTAAACCTCGTCTTACCGTATGCCTCGTCTGTCCGGGCCGTGACCCGATCATTTAAAACATCAATACTGATCTGTAAAAAGCAGATTAACATTTTCGGACAGTGTCTCCTGAACAAATCAATGTCCTCCATGTGTGTGGGGTTTGCATGTGTGTGTTACGAGGCAAAGCAATCAGTCTAATGTGTCCCTCGCTACAATCTTGTGTCCAGCTAAGCGGTGGCGAGGACTCCCCTCAGTCCGTCCATACAGCTGCATAGAGGGACTGTCCACCCTCAGCTGCCCCGTGCTGCCTTACACCAAACCTGCTGCACCAACCGTGGCCCCAGGTAACACAGACAGATACTACACAGGCATGTAACTCCTGCTAACACTCAATGCATTGATCAGCTGATTGATAGTGAACTGTCAGTTCCATGTTTCATTCATGGTACAGGCATTCATGGGCCCAAGAGGATGAATCCTGATGAATTATATCATCTTTTCCTCTGGCACCATCAGCAGTCCGAATGATTTACTTGTCCTGTAAAATAGGTTTTAAAATCTATGAGTTGGATTGGACCCAAATTCATGGTCCCCAGATGGTGTATCTTAAAAACTGTGGTGTATCTCCTGACTTTTACCGTAATGCTGCCATTAGATGTGCACGATTCGTTTTAAGTTAAATGTCCCGATGGCTATTTGATGGATTGGCACAAAATGTTGCAAACGTTAGCATGCTAACATGCTAAACTAAGATGGTGATAATGAGACATGAGCATGTTAGCGTTAAGCTCAAAACACTGCTGTGCCTTTGTGCAGCCTCACACAGCCCCTAGTATGGCTGTTGGCCTCTCCACAGTCACACAGTTACACCTGGAAACTGCCCAGTACAACCACAATCTGATCTGTTTGGCTTCTGAACAGTGCTGCTTTTTCATTTTCCCCACCCACTTTGATTCTGCCAGTGTGGGGACTCAAGCCTGCTTTACTGCTGTCCTCATTCAGTGCTCAGAAATAGCAAACAACCAAAGCATTGGATGTGCAAATGAGGGTTTATTAGCTTACATTTTGGCATAAAATGTAAAGTCTATTAAACTCCATACATAACTACCAACCCTAACCTTTAATCCAAAGTAAAAAGAATACGGAGCCAAAAGCATGAGTTGCTTCCAAAATACTTTTGGAGCTCTCTGTGTGAACATAACCCAGATTCCTAAACAACCTGTTACTTGCAGTTTACAATCAGATTACAGCAGATTCCCGGGGAGGAGATTATCTGGTCATTCCCTCGGACAGATGGAGACAAGCAAGTTCAAACTCCACCAGAAAAGAAAAAAAAAAACATATTTTATATGAACACAGATGTCAGTGAGTTGAGCTTTGATTTGCATGTTAACGATTGAATCGTCGCCCTCTTTTTCTGTGTCTTCCTAGCTCCATTGCCATCATGCGCTCAGTCTTTCCTCCAGCCTCTCAGGGCCAGCCTCAGTGACAGAGCGCCCACCTTCCTATCAAACTCCACTCTCCACAGTAAGACCTCACTGGCAATACGTCTTCTCCGCTCTGCCACTCATTGCAGTTTTAACACTCTGTTGTCTCACATGCAATCAAGTGAAGTATCCTGGTGGTATAGATGTGGCTCCCCTGTGTGTTTTTAGACGTGGGCCGCGGACACGTGGCAATCAGCCCCCAGTCTTCCGTGGACAGTGAGGTGGGTGTGTCAGAGCTGGAGGACGACTCCATCTCTATGAGCTACAAACTGCAGGACATGACGGACGTGGAGGTCATGGCACGACTTCAGGAGGAGAGTGAGTCAACATAAATATACCCTTCGTGAAAAACAACCTACAGTTTGGCCTTCTTTACAGCTGAGAAGTTGGCATTCCTAATAGGAAACTACTTCATAACAGTGTTTGTGGTTTAGAACTTCAGAATGTAATAAGTTTGTCCACATCTTGTTTTTATTCAATTTACAGTTGCCTCTTGATGACTGATTTTCTATCGTCTTTTGTTTTTGTATCTTAAAGGGACAGTTCACCCCTAAATCAAAAATACTAGTTTATCCTCTATAGTTCTGTCGTCTTATATTGTCTTCGATAGTTCCAGAGGTTCCAAGAAGAGAGGAGACAACGTCCTGCTTTAATCCAGGTTCACAGGAAAGGCACTGGATCAGATTTTCCCAGAGGGGGTCTATTTAGGTCCACAAACTGACGCAGAGACAGGCTCCCTTCGTGCAAACATGTTGCGTCTCTGGCTGACTGTGGCATTTACCATGTAAATCATCTCCCACGCTCACTTTTGTGAAGATATGTTTTGCAGTTTGAATAATGAAAACTGCTGGGCATGTAATGGGAAAATATTAGTAAGCTTTTAAAAATACACTTAAGTCTTGATAATTGTCTTGAGATTTTAGAGACTCCCCGAAATGTTTAAATTGAGGCTTTCAGGGTCTCTCAAGTGTCAATCAAGAGAGACCCTCCTTATTTCGCACACTGAGAATAGATTGAGTTGCGTAGCTCTGGAGATATCGGCCGTTGAGACGTCTGCCTTCTCTCTAATATAATGTGACTATAGTGCAGCTTGTGGTGCTTAAGGCGCCAAAGAAATACGCTTTTCCATATAGCACCATTATATTGAAGAGAAAAACATGAATTTTGGGGTGAACCTGAGTTGACAGTAATATCATTTTGTTCAATTATGCAGATGATTTGAGAGTAAACGTATCAGTCTGGTCTATCGGCGCCTTGCAGAATGAAATACTGACTGAGGTTCAGGTTCATGTTTTCCACGGATAAAAGCATCGATCTGTCACCCTGTAGGCCTCCGACAGGACTACGCCTCTACCTCGCACACCGCCACAGCCGGCCAGCGCAGATCCAGCTTCTCCTTGCACTCCCTCCGGCGCAGCGAGATGGATCTAGAGGAGGAGGACGAGGAGGAGGACGAGGGTTACGACCAGCTCCCGCCTCCCCAGCCTCGACTGTTCGGCTCTATGCAGCGGGGCGGCCTGCCCCACTCTCACACCTTCTCCAGTATCAGAGACTGCAGACGCAGCTCAATCGCACCTCAGTTCTCATTCAGCGGACTCTCCCAGTACTCTGGGCCCCTCAGCCTGACCATAGAAACACACTCAGCATACAGGAATAGCACAGGTGAGTGTTTCACCACTACCACGTCCACTTTTTGAAGCTGAACTTGATTTTTTGCAAGTGTCCCAAATACAGAATTAACCGCATCCTCAGGAGAATGGAAATTTTGCAAAAATGGGATATTTTTTTTGTTACAGAGTATGAGATGAAAAAATGTATAGGCCTACCACTCATGTCTGTACAGTAAATAGGAGGCTACAGACAGCAGCAGGTTAACTTAGCTTAGCATATTGACTGGAAACAGAGGGGAAACAGCTAGCATGGTTCTGTCCAAAGCTTACAAAATCCAGGCTATCAGCACCTCCATATCTCACTTATTAACATCAGTTTCTTTTTTTTATGTTTTGTTTAATTTGTAGAAAAGCTAATTGTAATAAAAAAGACAAGTTGGGCTTTTACAGGAGGTTATGTTCAAGGTAATTTATTGGCTAGAAGCAGTGACTTATCAAACTAGAACTATTCCTTTAATGTTGAGTAATAAGTCAAATGTTCCCATGCTTCGGCCGACACCAACAATGTCTCATCTGGTTGCATAGACAAGCTACGGAGAAGCATGCCCAACCTGCTCCGATCTCCCAGCATGCCCAGTGTTCCCAGCATTCCATGCCTGGCTTCCCCTGTCAACCCACCCTCCCACGGCCCTTCCTCCTTGCCAACGATATCCTCTCTGCGGAGCAGCCAGAGCTTTGACTCCTCCAGTGGGCTTGCACGACTCCAGTCCTCCAGTAAGATTTTTTTGCTTCAAACACATGAATAGAAATGAACCGCGCACCGCTCATTTCTATTCATGAGCGTGTGTTTTCTGAAGGCAGTCGCAAAGTTTCAAATGCAGTAAATGCCATCCCGCTACCGATGTTCGACTTACTGTCATCTAACTTGCTCTCCTGCTGTGCTTCAGTTCCCTCCCCAGGCCAGCTCATCCAGCGGGTCCAGAGCGTGGGCAACTTCCCCACCACTTCCCGACACCCGCTAAAAGCCACGGCCTACGTGAGCCCCACGGTGCAGCAGGGCCCCACCTCCCTGTCCACCTCCATCAGTCTACACTCCATACCCGGCAGCGCGGGACCTCCTCAGACCCTCAAACCGAGCAGCAGTTTGGTGCTGCAGCCCCTGAAAGTCGGCGGCAATCAGCCGGCCGTCACCCGCAGCTCCCTCCCTCGCCCGGCCTCCTTTGTGGGAACGAGTGGAGTTCCACGTGCAAGCAAGATCAGCCAGCCCACACGCAGGTTTGACATATCTCAATCCGTACGGTAAAACTTGGAAGCATAATGCGTTTTGAAACTGGGTTCGAAGCTGCGTCCCGAAACCCATGGTGCCATCTCATTCAAAACAAGGCACCTTGCATGGTAGCCCTTCCATCAGTGTATGAATGGGTGTGAATGGGTGAATGACATGGCGTGTTAAAGCTCTTTGAGTGGTCGAAAGACTAGAAAAGCACTGTACAAGTACAGTCCATTACCATTCACGTAGTCCTTGTGACGTCACCCATTGGTTTGTGGACTGCCGTCTTGAAGCATTGAGTTTTGGGCTTTGCCATCTTAGTTTACAGCCGTCGCCATCTTGGTTTTTTGCAACCAGTGAACGTAAGTGACCATATTTGTACGGCGGAGGAGTGATGTAGAGACGCCGTATACGGCTCTGGTGACGGCCTGTCAATCACAAGGTAGCCCCGCCCTAAAGCATAACCTTGTTTATGTTCTATTTGCCTCTAAATTTCACACTAAATGAGCATCATGCTGTATTGAAGAAGGCTTGAAACTAGCGAACGAGAGCATAAACTCATGTTTACAATGTTTACTGAGGGAATACATTGAAGTGAGTTGAAGTTTAAGGCACTTCCACATTGGCTTCACTTTTCAGAGCTGCAGTTTTCTGCCTGGAAGCTACTCACAGCTGAAAAGATGTTCGTGTTGTGGTAAAACAGCTCCAGCAACACCATAAATAAATAACTTTTCTGTTTCTTTGTTTAGTTTAAGTGACATAAAGTTGCAGTTTGATTGACGTCCGACATTGCATTTTGTATTATTTTCTGTCAGCATGAAAAGGGTTGACTATGTTCAATGTTGAATGTTAATTTCTTGCATACTTACTGCAGAAATAGTACACTATAAAGATGATATATAGCATATATCGTACATTCTGTATAATTGGTCAATCAATCAATGAATTGATGAGAAGAAAACTAATCAAAAAGAAAACTTTTCTTGGTCTTAAATTATAGTAAATTGAATATTGTGGTGGTTTCGAGCTATTGTTCGACCAAAACAAGATATCTAACAATTTCATCTTGTTCTGTAGGACATTGAGATGGGCTTTTTATATTGTTTACTTGTGTTTTATAGACCGAATGATACGTATGGAGTTGGGACACAGCGCAGGTGGTCGAACTTTAACAATCAGTTTGTTGTGATACTTGAGGATGACGATGCATCCTCTCATCAGTCTTTTTTCATGGACTCGTTTCTCTCCGTCTACAGTTTGCTGACTCCTCCAAAGAGCCTGGCTGCCCTGACGGCCCTGAGGGACGGCAGCTGGAAAGACGGCTGCTACTGAACCCAAATCAGACGGAAGCTGAGGAGGGATCCCAGGGCGACGCACTGATTTCAAGTGTTGCTGTCAGGAGGGCCCGGTCTTGGGCTGCGACCCAAGAGAGAGTGGCTGTTAGCCTTTGTAAAGGCCGCTGCTCTTCACTTGAAGGACTGAGAACAGTACGGGTCCAGCAGGCTGGACCTTCACATTAGTACCTGTTGAAACACAGACTGACACACGATGGAACAACCTGGCAATATTCTGATAATCTGTTGTTCCGTGTGAACTGGATCTTCTTTGATATGTGTTTGTTTGTGGATGGTTAGCGTGAAGCTTAGGGAAAAGACAGCCCACGCTTTTGTACATGCTTTTAATGATTTCATACGACTAATTTAGCAACTATTGATTTTTGTCAGACCGTGGTGTCGGATATGAAGTTGAACCTGGGATTTTGTTACATCCTGTGCCTGTTGAAAAGTAGTGTATTTGATATTATATTTATTGGCTGGACCTCCCAGTACTTTTGATCAGAGCTCTGATTAACACATTATAGTGTTTCCTATGTGAAGTATGACCTTGGTTAAAGTAAGTGTGCACACGTTATCCTTATTATTATTTTCCTTATTGTTTACATAAGAGCTGAGATTTTGAATGCTCTTCGATAAACAGAAGCGCTGCAATGATATTGCACAAAGGGCCCTGATGCTTTTTATGGCTGACAAGACTTTAAAGAGGAGGTGAATTTTTCAAGTGAATAAAAGTCTTTCAAAAAAAATATTCCAAGTCTTTTCTTCACTTGGGGGTTTCAAGTATGAGAAAAAATGTATTCCTTACCAACTGTAGATGGCATTGTTACTCCACTGTCCACAGCGACAAGATGACATACTGTCATATTATTTGTCAGCAATGTCATTTATGAGTGTGTGAGCGAGTTTTTTGCTTTTTAAAAAGGATTCATTTATGTTAAAAACAATGGTTTAAAAAAAGCATCGCCTTATCATTTTTGACTGAAATCAGAACATTTGTCACCAGTTTATCGAAACAGACTTAATGGGGCAAGATGCACAATTAAAAATACATAAATCCAAACTAGTCCAGTTACTGATGAGCTTTACTTTCTTTCTGTAAAATATAACGGGTAACTTTCACTCTGATTACGGCGCAGAAGCACAGGTTTACTTGGAGAGACTGGTCTGACTGTTTTGACCTGGCAATTGTTGGCTCCACAGGGGACCCTGGAGCTAAAGGTACTAATGTTTAACAGAGGGTAGTGTGTTGACGATGAATCTCCCCAGTAACACTCAAACCACGCTCATGTTTGGCATGCTGTAGGGTGAGTGCCTGCTATTTGGGATTTGGGTCGGTAAATGTATTGTTTATTATAAAGCAAACGCTAATATTTCTGCAGACTTATTCTTTTTCAAAAGATCCCTTTTTTAAATTAGGTCCATGAAGACAGTTAATCAGAGTGTGCCTTGCTCTGCTGACCTTCTGGAATTTGAAATAATGCCCAACAAAGCACAAGAGGTACATGTAATCTGTTTTTCATTTTCACTTTCATGTACCTTAAATCAGATTATCATTGACACCTTAATTGAAGTAAATGCATCCTTTTTTTTAAAGGCATTATCTTCAGGAGATTTCGCATTTTGTCTTTTTTGTGTGCCATTTTTAGGATGCCGTCATCAACCTGAAGACACTGCAGGAGATGTCCAAGCAGCTTGGTTTTGAGTGGACACTTCTGGCGTATGAGCTTGGCTTCAACAGAACCGAGGTCGGGCGGTTCCGCACCAAATCGTCTGAGAGGAGCGTCCAGGCTAGGACCATGTTGGAAAGCTGGTACAGTGTGTGTGACTTGATGTTGTGGTAAGATTTAGTCACTTTAGAGCACGGGACTCAAACTCGAGTTGTAACGAGTTGTAAGATATTCATAGCACTATATCTATCATCGACTGTATTCTGTACCATTCCTTGGGCTCAAATGTTTATCGTGTGTAGGGCTGGGACTAAGGATTATTTTCATTAATTTGACAAGTATTTGCTTGATTAATCATTTGGTCAAGAAAAAGGCAGAAAATACTGAAAAATGTCCATCCCAGTTTCTCAAAGTCCAAGGAAAATGTCTTGTTTTGTCCAAACACCAAAGATATTCATTTGAATAAGATATAAAAGCAGGCAATCTTCATATTTCAGAGGCTGGAAACAGTGTTTTGTGTCATTTTTGCATGAACGATTAATCGATTATTAAAATAGTTGCCGGTTATATTTTTCTGTTGATCGCCTGATCGTTGCAGCTCCGCTCCGGCGTCCATCTTTCTTCACAGGTATGAGAGGTCATGGGCCAAGCCCAATAAGACCAAGCTGCTGCAGGATGGGCTGGAGCGGGCAGGCAGACGGGACCTGGCAGAGAGGCTGCGCTGCCTCCACTGGGGCCACCAGAAGCTGAGCAAGAGGGTCGAGTTGCCCTCGGCCTTCCCCTTCCTCATCACAGTCCACAAGACCATCCACAACCAAGACGCACTGCGCAGGATCAACCAACTCAACCGCAGAGTCACTTGAAGCTGGGGGAAAGTGCACAGTTGTGGCTGTTTTTACAAATGGGCTATACTGCACAGTGTAATCTGAAATACATGTCCTGCATGTCACTGAAGAAACGAATGAGAAGCATGGGCCGTGTATGTCTTGTAAGAAAACTAAAGCTTTGATACTTTCCATCTTTAATTCCTTTTATTCTTTAAAAAAATGCCTTTTTATGTTAAACTTTCTGAGGAACGGTACAAAACCAAAAGCTTTTTAATTTGCAGTGATAAACAGAAAGAGAGAAAGGTAAGTTCTCAAATCTGAGAAGCAGCAAGCAGGAAATGTTTGATATTTTGCATGATACATGACTGAAATGATTAATCAGCTGTTTAAATGATTGCTGACTGAATGCATGCATATGGACAGATATATAGACAGAAGACAACAATACAATTTAAAACAAGATAGAAAATCTAACTATATGAAAAATATATTTCGATATAAACAGCAAAGGACAACAAACATACAATATGCAAGTCAACTTTTACTGTTTACTGCAGTTAAGTTTGTGGTGTGGTTGCTACTTTATATTGGCTACAAGCAAAGATGCTCTTTCTGAACTGTCTCTGCTCCAAGTAATGCAGGCGTGTATGGCAGGGCAACGCACACTGGATAGTAGTGGATGGCTAATGTTATTAGTTACTATATAGAGGAGGTTTATGTGCGTCTCGATAGTCAACACTCAGTCTGCTTAAAACAAACATCTGACAGTAAAGGGGTATTATTATCATTGTAGCCTACATAATGAAGCAAGAAATAAGGCGTTAATAAGTGAGCTTTTTTATAAGAATTAGTAGTAATAGCAGCAGTAGTTTTAATAATAATAATAATAATTGCTATTATTATTATTATTATGCATCTGACCTGCATCAATCATTTTGAATCAATCCTAATGAACCAAACATTTATCGTTAGACAAACCAATCAGAGCGGTGAAGCCTTTCTCAGCAAGGTTGTGTGACGAGCATGCAGCCAGAGCGGAAGACGAGAAAATGACTTTCAAAGTAAGATATTTAAAAAAATAATTTTGGGTTAAAAAGACAAAATGTGTCAGTGGAAAGTGACAAACTTTGCTTTTTAGTATGATAATCATTCGAGGACTTTTTGAATTGGATATGTAAAGAAACAAAGAAAACCCTGTGCAACACATACACGAAATGGGCTTTTATTTTGGCAACTTCTCCCGGAAAATGTAGTTTCAACCATGGATTTCTATGTGGCTCCAGCCCCCAGACCGTTTGACACGAGAGCCTGACCGTGTCCTTCACCCAAAACAGATATCAGCGTTGACAGGAAAAAAAAGACAAATGTCACAGCGACTCTGGGTGAATACTACGTGGTTTATATCTGATGTAAACGCGACATTATGACCGGTTGGAGGCCGAGAACTGTCGGCTCTGTGAGACACATGGGCGACCGTTCAGCTGGTAATGTATTTTTCTCACCACCCGTTTGATTTTCTCGTATAAACGGATGTGTGGTTTTCAGCGGACGGACTCTTTCGCGCTGTTGAGTATGTCAACCGCATGGCAGCGGGTTATTTGATACTTTTCGCCGACGTGAAACAGCAAATTGCTCGCCCGAAGTTTCAGCAATGGCTTCGGCGCTGGGTTGCTTCGGCGGTCCCGAGGTATTGGAGGACGTCAATCACGCGCGGGGTTTGATGGACGAGCTGAAGTCACTGTACGACTGCCGGCTGCTCGGAGACGTTACTATCCGGGTCGAGTGTGACGAGGAGTCGCTGGAGCACAGCGGGGGGTCGGCCGGAGGTGACATTGACCAACTTTTCCTGTGTAGCCGCAACGTCCTCGCCGCTGCCAGCCCTTACTTCAAGAGCATGTTCACCGGGGGGTTAAACGAGAGCGTGCAAGAGAGGGTGGTCATCCGCGGCGTGGACTCCGAGTCCATGTCCGTCATCATCGACTACTGTTACACGGGCAGGGTGACCATCACGGAGGGCAACGTCCAGCGGCTGTACGCGGCGGCCAACATGCTCCAGCTGGAGTACATCAGGAAAGCCTGCTCCGGCTTCATGACGAGGAGGCTGGACCTCTCCAACTGCGTGGGGATCCTCAAATTCGCCGACACGTACGACAACCCTGGACTGAAGGAGAACGCCCAAGCCTTCATAGCCAGGAACTTTGGCCAGGTGTGCAGCGGAGGGGAGCTCTGCGAGCTGGATCTGACGCAGCTGAAGGAGATGTTGTCCCTGGACACCTTGGACGTGGACTGTGAGAGGAAGGTGTGCTCTGCCGCCCTGCAGTGGATAGAGGCGAATGCGCCGCTGAGACGGGAGGACGCGCTGCTGGCACTGAAGTGCGTGCGCTGGAACTTGTTCACGGAGAGGGACAAGTGTTACCTGGAGGGCCTCATGGCCAGGCCTCTGATTGAGAAATACCTCGCGTCTTTCTACAACGGCTCGACCGAGGACGGCTGCGGGACGCCCGCGGCTCTGGACGCGCCAAAACACAGGGTGGGCGTGAGCGCGAAAGAGATGATCCTCTTCTTCGGCTTACCCAACGACAACATCATGTGCTGCGACCCTTATTCTGAGGACCTGTATTTCATGGCGCCTCCTTTAGAGGACCTCAGCAGTCAGGATTACAAGCGCTCCACCATGGAGTCCCTGATTGCCTGTGCTGCGCCCGATAACAACTTGTACCTGGCCTCCCACCTCTCGAAGCACTTCTGGCTGCACAACCCAGTGCTCAACAGCTGGCAGGAGCTGGCGGAGAGGCCGCTGGGGAGGATACACTCCGGGATGGGTTACCTCAACGGCTATGTGTACCTCCTGGGGGGACGGAATCCCGTGACGGACGCCAGACTGAAGGAGGTAGAGTGCTACAGCGTCCAGAGGGACCAGTGGACGTTTGTGGCCCCTCTGCCTCACTCTTTGGGCAAAATGCAGGTGGTGGCGCTGAACGACCACCTGTACGTGGTGAACAAACGGAGGATGCTCTGCTACGACGCCAAAAGGAACCGCTGGCGCCACTGCGGCTCGCTGAGGCGGGACAAGCTGCACAAGGCCTGCGTGTACCAGGACCAGATCGTGTGTGTGTGTGACATCCCGGTGGTGAAGGCCTACAGCCCAGCCAGAGGGGAGTGGAAGAGGCTGGGCGACATACCCATCGACAGCCGCGCTCTGAATTACCAGGTGATCCAGCACAACAGCAAGCTGCTCCTCCTCACTCAGACTCTGCTGCAGCACAACAAGAACAGGGTCCTCATCCACGAGTACGACCCCGCCCGGGACGCCTGGAAGAACATCATGGCGGTGTACGTGTCCACCCTGGGGCCCGTGTGCGTTTCGACACGCGTGTACCCGGCGTGCCTGGGCTCCGCGCACAGCTTCTCGACAGAGGAGGACGACGACAGCGGCTCCAGCGCCGACTGGGACTTCGACGGGCTGACGGACGCCGACTCTGACTCCGGCAGCTCCAGCTCTTTCTCGGACGAGAACTGGTAGTTGCTGCGTCACAGAAAAGTTAAACTTATTTAGTATTTCTCGGATTGAACAGGGTTTTGCCTGCTAGGAGAGGTCACAGAAGCCGGCCTTTTAAAGTAGAAGCACTGATCCATCAAAATCTGGACTTCGCATGGAAGGCTTTCTCGTCTCCTGTCCGGCTAATGAGCATTCACTGAAGGAGAGAGGGAGGGGAGTTTGTTTCAGAAATGCCAAGAGACAAGGGTTGTGTTGTTCATCTTGTATCATGTGCTGCCAGCATGAATGACAGCTTGATGCCTGGTGGAGTCTTGTTTGCGCAATAACTCAAGACAAATGACAGAATAAGCTCCACCCACAGTCATAATGTAGCACAGTAATAAGAGCAGCGGCGTGAATGGTTACTCCAGAGATGTAGCATTACACTTTCATAAAGGGTTTTTGAACAGTGAGAGACTGTTCAAAAATCAAAGCAGTAGATGTGGTTTTATTCTGAGAGTTTGTCGTTAAGGTCATCCTACATTTCCCATCATGCAGTGGTTTCCAAAATGAGCCTTTGCAGTGTAGATGCACAAAACCAAAGGAACAATTTATTAATAATTAAACTGAAGTTGAATATCTTTTCAAAGCAGACGTTTCAACTCGTCGAACACGGGTGTGTTACCAATAAGATAAGAAATTGATAATTATTACTTCCACCTGTGCTCTTCAAAATTTCTGCTGTAAACAACGTCTGTGGATCTAATTTAAGATTCCTCTGAATCTGCCAAGGCTGCAGAGATTGAGGCAGGAAGCAAAATGACATTTAACAGTACAAGGTGGAAAAAGAAAAATGTGCAAACACATCAGTACAATACAAAGACGTCAATATAGTACAATATAATCAATTTCTTAAGGGGGATAAAGTTTGGGAACCACTGCCATAATGCAAATTGCTTTATACTTGACGATGCTCCTCCAGAGCTACACAATCCATTGTAGGTAAGTGTTTACTCAGGCTGAGTACTGCCCATGACGAGCACATTGACTTTGACGTGTTTAATTGGCGCAGGGCCCCTGTGATGCTCGGGGGCTTGCGATGTGCCGTATAAAGACGCACGTTTGTGACTGAAATATAGCTTTTATTTAGCGTGACTAAATTATGATTGGTGCAGAATCGTGACTGTGACTTTTTTGGACATCCGGCAGCTCAAGTGCCTCACGTTTATGACTTCTAACAAGTCATTTACAGGGCTTTAAAAACTTCCTGTCCTTTTTATTTTATTTTTTTGTTTATGTTGTCGAAGCACATCAAGACGTGTCTCACACACACACACACACACAGCCGGTGCTGTGAAAACTACTGAAGCCAATGTTTTGTACACTCACTCAGGTTTAGGCTTCAGCAAAAGCCCGTATGCCATGATTTATTTACTTTTTTTAATGTAGTAACAATTAGGTTTGAGTGAACACAAATTATACATTTTATTACATTTATTTCAAACTATTTTATGGATCCTACGTATGCGTTTTCTTGTCGATGATGTTTAACTTAACGTTTATTTTTCAATCAGGAATCCAAATGTTCCACAAAGTGTTTTTTGAGTATTGATTTGTCCTGATGATCCGTTTGAATTTGAGGACATTTTGTCTGCATGTAGTGGAACTGTGGCAAAGCCCCAGCCACCCCACACACTCACTTACCAGTTTATTAGACCGGTTTCTAATGTGGCTGCTCGCATCGATTGAAAATAGTTGACAAAATATTAGAATCACCTCTGTCTAATGCAACATTTTCAACTACAGCTGCCAAAATCACCATGAAGCTGAATCATCGCGTGTAAAACGGTTAATACAACTCTAACCTTCACAGAGGTTTGATTAGTTACAGGGCTGTTGTATGAGGCTGAGTTAGGTTCTGTTAGCGGTTCCTAATAAACTGGTAAATGAGTGCAGTTCTCATTGGTGTCTCTTTTATATGCTGGATAATTGAAATGTTATATTTTTAAGTTTTGTGCATATGTGTGAAGGGGTGATTGTCAATGGTAACACATGGTCTGGATTATAAAAGTGTTTTGTGTCAAATAAACATGACAAACACAACACAGAGGAGAATTTGTCCCTTTTCTTTTCTCCAAAAATGTATTTCACAAGTTAGTGTATGATGCATAAAAACACACAGTACATTTTTCAGAAGTATTGTAGTATAAAAGTATTTATACTGCCACTACATGTTGAAACCGAAGGCTACAGTGGGATGGATGAAGATGAGAGCGTCTGTTGAAGTTTCATATTTAGATTTGATGAGAGTTTTAATGAAGTTCTGTTTTCTGAATATTTCACAGCATGTAATAAAGTGGGGAAAAAAGCCTCATTTGATGTGTATTAGACTATTATTTAGTCATAAACAGTTTGCTAACTGACGTGAAGTGGCACAAATGTTTTTTTTGTGTTTCTGTTTGTTATATACATTTGTGTTCATACTGTATTTATTTGATTTCCATTGTTACATTACATGTTATGTAAATGTCCAGACAAGAAAATAAAACTTGTCATTAATTCACAACAAACGAAATAAATTACGAAAGTGATTAATTCAATGAAAGATAAATCATTGAACATCAAAATAGAATTTACAACGAATATAATCTTTTTTTAACGTGAGAATAGGAAGGCAATTCGTTTCCTCAAATATGTATATCATTTTAAGAAACTGTTTTTGATTCTTTGGTAAACTCATTCAAAAGAAGAGTGAAATATGTGTGGAAACCAAATATGTAGATTTGTTGGTTTCTTTATTTCTCTCCATAAATTTGAAATGTGGCTCGTGACGTTTATTCTCGCGAGGTTTCAGTCCCGCTCACATCCAGACCGCGAGAAGATGAGCGATGGCAATAGAACACAAACCTGCGGACGAATTTGACACTGTTTTTGGTCAAAGTGACTCCTCAGAGCTCACCTCGCACCGCGATCATGACACCGCTCCAGCTCGGATCTTCAAGATAATAGTCATCGGGGACTCGAACGTGGGGAAGACGTGTTTGACGTACAGATTCTGCGGGGGAACTTTCCTGAAAAACCCGGAGGCGACGATCGGGGTCGATTTCCGAGAGAGGACGCTGGAGCTCGACGGCGAGAGTATCAAGGTAGGTGGGACCAACGCATGCATCGATTTAATGGATGTAAAAAACACAAACATACACACCTGCATTTATCTACAACCTAAAGCGGCCAGCTGCATGAGCTACGGTTCAGAAGTGGACGCTGTCTGACCTGAGGTCTGTTTTATTTACAGGTATTTACAGGCTGTGCATGGGGAGGGCAGCTCTCCAAAACAAAAGGCCTAACAACCGTTACATCTGCCAATAACATACATAATCACTGTACAATACATCTGCCAATAAGATACATAATCACTGTACAATACATCTGCCAATAAGATACATAATCACTGTACAATACATCTGCCAATAAGATACATAATCACTGTACAATACATCTGCCAATAAGATACATAAATCCTGTAAAATACATCTGCCAATAAGATACATAATCACTGTACAATACATCTGTCACTAAGTTACATAATCACATAAAACACAGACAAACAAGATATGCAGTGGCAGCACATGAAATCAAGAAAATGTCCAGCCGTCATTAATTTAATTATATACACCTGTGCTTTTGCTACCTTAACTTCTGTGAAAAAGGCACTCACCGCTGTAGTCTGTACAGCCTGTGCTATAGCTGTGCTATAGGCCTTTTATTGTTAGTTCAAAAACTAATACAAACACCATTGAGCTCACATTGTTGCACGAGGTGACCTGGGTTTTCTTCACTACCACACAGTAGTTTTCGACGAACACATTTTTTGCTTTCTTCTTTTCCGGCCTCATTCTTTAGGAATTCTTTTTCAGTCATATTAATATGTTTTTCCATTGCCAGCTGCAGATCTGGGACACGGCGGGTCAGGAGCGTTTCAGGAAGAGCATGGTGGAGCACTACTACCGCAGCGTCCACGCCGTCATCTTTGTGTACGACGTGACCAGCCTCTCCTCCTTTGAGAGCGTCCCCGACTGGATTGAGGAGTGCAGCCGGCACTGCGTGGGGCCCCTGGTGCCCCGCATCATGGTGGGCAACAAGTGCGACCTGAGGGACCGCCGGGAGGTCCCCACCACGGCGGCGCAATGCCTCGCCGACAGCTACAACTTCCCGCTGTTCGAGACCTCGGCCAAGGAACCCGCCGAGAAGGAGCACGTGGACGCCATCTTTCTGACTCTGGCTTACAGACTGAAGAGCCACAAACCGCTGCGACTGAAGCAGCCGAATGAGGGCGGCGTCGGGCGGCTGTGGGACCAGAGAGAGCCGGAAGCCGCGACTTGTCAGTGCTGAGGTCTCCTACATCTTGTGTGGATGTTACTCAAGAGCGTGCAGGTCATCACAGCCTCCTGGATCGATGACGGTGCTGCAGGAAAGCCTGAGGCTGAAGACAGAAAGGCCTCTTATGATCGTGAGGTAGAAAAGGATGAAACGGTTATACACTTTTCCCTGCCTGCTGCGAGGCACAGCTTGTGTGACAGTGGCGGCCTATACGTTTGCACAAAAATAATTTAACATTTCATTGAAAAGCATGGAAGGAAATGGGGGGTCTGCTAAATATTTGTGACTGCACATAAAATCACTTTGAGTCAAAGAACAGAGTGCACTTTAACACGTGGACAAATCATATGCAATCTGCTGTCCAGTAGCACGACAGCTTATCCACACTTTTAAACGCAGACAGTGCAGAAAGAAACGAACCAATAAGGTGAATTGAAACTGTGAAGAAAACCGTGCAATCATTTTAAAGTTATGTCTTAAAGTGATATTTCAGTTATTTTAAGGAATAAATGCCGCATGAGTTTTGGTGCTGTTGCTGAATGTGTTTCTGAAATATAAATATGAACATAATCAGTTTTGTGTTAGCTCAGCTGCCCACACAGTTCTCCTGTTAGAGTTCCCCAATGACAAAATGTAGCCGTCTTTTGGGACGAAATGCAAATCCACGCGGTTCACTTGAAAAGCATGAGTGAACACATGCTCGGCTGTCTTTGGAAATTGTTCTGCCGTATGCAAGGTATTGATAGTATGAGATAAAATTACAACCAATGGAGACTTTTTTTTTGTATGTGTACAATGATGCAAACACATTCTAAAAGTATGGAGATCTGTGACAATGTTACGCTGCAAATCAATAAAAGTAGTTTCATCGGGATGATTTAAAACGTTTGAGGCTTCTGGTGTGTCGGTGTTGTTTAGTGTGATGATGCAGCTGTCGTCTCAGGCTCATAATGTACTCTTAACTACTTACACATAACCAAGGATACAATCAATTACTGTATTTTATTTTATTGGTTGGTTATTAAGCCTGAAAAACAGTAAAAAGTCAGCCAACATGGACAAAAAAATCCTGAGGTGTTCATAACACAGGGAAATCTGAACATCTGCAATTATCTGCTGATGAAGATCATGTGATATGATTGAAAGCTCCAGAACGGCCTCAAGAGACCTTTCATCCTTTCGTCCCAGTTTGCAATATTTGATTGGTTTTTAGCGACGACTAGTGGTCAACATTTGCATAGGTCTAGCTTCGATGATGTGTTCGATAAATCCTGTAAACTAGCCAATTATCTAGTTCAACGTACGCTAACTGTTAAGGTTATTAATGGAATATAAAAACTAATGCAATATCCGAAACGAGATCAAGTACCGTACTGCATCAATATAACACATTTGTATGCTCGGCTTTGACAGAGTTATGTCAACCTTGTTCGCTGATCACCTAGAAGGGTGTCATATTTACCACCTTGCAACGAGTCGGTGAATGCAGCACAGTAATCGAGCCGACTGTATTCTTCACGCGGCGTCTCTCTGCGGCCATGGTAACACTCAACACTGGACCTCTGATTAGAAAAGAACAACAAACAAGAGCTTTTCATGCAGGTTTGTGAATTATCTTCCATGGTCTGAATATAGTTTAAGAATATAATTTAGGTTGCTTTTGTCTGCACGCATATTTAACCCATACTGGGAGGATTAAGTAACGTTATTTGTTGCGGCACGATTTGTTTTGTTTTCTGTCTGTGGCCTAGCAGCAAGCTAGCAAAAGCTGACGTCGGAAATGTATAAGGATGTAGAAAAGAAGCTTTTTAAAATAGTGCCTTGATTGAAACGTAGGTGAACTGTCTGCGATAAAAAAAGACGGGTAATTTAAAATCACAGTCTCTGATATCAGCTAGCTTCACCGACATGCTTTGCCGGGTGTTTGCTAGCAGGTCTAATACCCGACAGGCAACTGACCTCCGAGCTGCACCGTCCTGTAAATAAGTAACGCGGGATTAATAATGAGGTCGTCGAGCACATTGTTGAAAATGTGGTTTTGAATGACTATAAAATGGTTTCACTCGGTAGCATTGTCTCACAGTACTCGGTGATGCACTAAACCCTTATGTCTTGTCCTCTCCCTCGCCTTCTAGCTGCTATTCAGCATGAATCTGGCAGAGATATGTGACAACGCCAAGAAGGGTCGTGAGTATGCTCTGCTGGGGAACTATGACTCCTCCATTGTGTACTACCAAGGCGTCATTCAGCAGATCCACAAGCACTGCCAGTCGCTCAGAGACCCTGCACTCAAAGTCAAATGGCAACAGGTGAGTTCACCAACGCCACCTTTACACCAGTTATTACACTTTTTGTTAATTATTTATTGAATGCTGGACATTAGAGCTTCACTCTAAACCCTGTGTTGGTTTACAGCTGCTGTATTGTTCAGTAGGGTGTTCTGTGGTGCAGTGCTGATACAACACTCTGCTTTGTGACCAGGTCAGGCAGGAACTAACTGAGGAGTGTGAGCAGGTGAAAGGCATCATGGGAACGCTCGAGAGATTTAAGTCGGAGAAGCCGGCTGACTTTCTCGCCTCACAATGGGAGGAGAGGCCCGAGGATCCAGCAGTGTGGCCCCCTCCCACCCCTGCAGAGCACAGGTGCGTGTGCGTGCGTGTGCGTGCGTGTGCGTGCGTGTGTGTGGAAGTTACATCTTTGACCCAAAGCCTTTGTGGGCTTCGGGCAGGGCTCACCTCTACAAAATAGAATCGCTTGGATCTTTTTTCTACTTGTTCTACATCAGTTGAGACACATGGTGATGTTTTTAATGTGTCTGATAGCAAAAACTAAATATTTCTTTAAAATCACATAGCAGCAATTATTCTTGAAGATTTGAAATAAATGCCCAATGTCTGGCCCCATCTGATTTGTATTTGTATATCATCTTATAAATACACTAAAGCTGAAATATTAAGACATCACCATTTTATTGTCACATACACGTGAAATCCTTTCATTCAGGATAATATCAATAAATCTCCAAGAAGCACATGTACGACCATTAATTCTCCATAATAATATGCACCGAAAGCTGAAAAAGTAGCTCCACACTGCTGTCTGTTTGCTGCTTCTTATTTTATTCTATGTGGGATTAAAGAACTGGGAACAAGATGTCAGTGTGTTGTGTTGGTACTTTGGTTGCTTTGTTTCAGCCACCTGCTCAGGCGCTGATCCAGGAGACTTCTTTACCTTCTGGCAGAACTGACTGTTGTTGACGCTACTCAGAGAGTCTGTAGAACAAAACTACATAAGGAAGCACTTTGAACTACAAAGAGACATATTTTGCATAATCTGTTTCATCTCCACCGGCACAATGTGACTTTACCGTCTGGTTGTTAAAGTGCACATATCAAGCTTTATCTCCACAGAGAAGCAGCGGAGCTGGTTGTGAGGAGGTCGGCTCGCTATGATATTACCACTAGTTCCTCCTTGCAAATGAGCTTTGATGTTTCTGTCTGCAGGTGTGTCCTACTATCACTCATGTGTACAGTTGTATTCCTGTGTCTCTGTAGGAATCTGATTGCGGTGAAGCGCCCCAACAGTGCGGCGAAGCAGCAGAGGAAGGACTCGCCTGGTCTGCAGCATCGAGGGGCGGGACCAGGAGGCCGCGGTCAAGCCAACCCCAAACCAGACCGGCAGGGTTCCAGAGACGCCCGAGGCACGAAGGCCAAAGACGATAAGGTCCGACTCAAATGGACCGATAGACGGATGAGTTTGGTACTTAAGAAACGAGTCAAAACACCTGTTTTTATGAATCTTGTGACCCTTCTTTTTGTCTTCATCAGGGGAAGAAAGGGGCAGTAGATGCATCAGGGGAAGGAGAGCAGAGGAAGTTTGACGGCACGGGATATGACAGCGACCTGGTGGACTCACTGGAGAGAGATATTGTGTCCCGCAACCCCAACGTGCACTGGTGCGGTAGCATTCACTGTTTCTTCCACACTCCTTTACACGCTCTGCTGTCAGGGAAGTGTGTTGTTGTTTGTTTCTTTGCACTGCTGACTGAGTTCTCTGGATGATCTGTAGGGAGGACATTGCTGACCTGGAAGACGCTAAGAAGCTGCTGAGGGAAGCGGTGGTGTTGCCCATGTGGATGCCCGACTTCTTCAAGGGCATCCGTCGCCCCTGGAAGGTACACACACACACACACACACGCACACACACACGTTTTTTACCAGTGAGCAGTTCATTGTTCTGCGCTCAAATATGAAATCTGCTCGGCTAATGACCTTTTCACATGCAGCCGTATTGGCTTACAGTAAAATATTGCCACACAACTCTACGTAATAACTAACTTCAAATGGTGCAACAAAGTTTGAGTGTAACTCCTGCACTCAACTCAAACTAAGCTACAGTTGACTCTGGTGCAACAGCCCACTGTTCTCCTGCCCAGGTAATCACACACCCTTAATGCTTACATGTGTCTGCATCACTGAGGTATTTCATTGAAGGGCCCGCTCAGTCACGCTGCCGCTCAGTAGCGACATGACTGTTCTCTTCTGTCCCGGCCTCTGTTGAGCTTCATCATGTGAGGCCTCTTCCCCCTCAGGCCCCGCCATGTGAGGCTCAATACTTCAACGTTGAGTTATTTTTTACAGCAGAACACGGCCTTTCACTTGTCTGATGTATGCATGTATAACTGAACTCTTTACTTAGTTCGCTGGAGCCTTTCCTCAAATAACTGAAAGTGCAGTAAAATGAAGGATTCATACTTTATTGTAGGAAAAAGGATGAAGGTAAAGTAGCTGTGGATTCTGAGGCAGCAGAGAGTACAATTACATATCGTGTTATGGACTGTCACTGGTACTTTTTTTATGTAATCTCCATAGCAACAGACATAAACCAGATGCATAAATGTCAGACATCAGAGCGGCAGTGGCAGTCCTGGTGTTTACAGAAGAGATTTGCATGAGTGTGCTGTCTGTTTATTACGCGTGTCACATTTTGTTTCAGGGCGTGTTAATGGTCGGCCCTCCCGGCACGGGGAAGACCATGTTAGCCAAAGCTGTGGCCACAGAATGTGGGACTACTTTCTTCAACGTGTCCTCCTCCACCCTCTCCTCCAAATACAGGGGCGAGTCAGAGAAACTTGTTCGCCTGCTGTTCGAAATGGTAACTTCCCGTGCATGTCTTTGGTCTCAATGTCAGACTGGAGATCAAAATGTTGTGTTATATTGCAGAGAACGGGTCTCCTGAACTATTTTCCTTTCTCAGGCCCGCTTTTATGCACCGACCACCATCTTCATAGACGAGGTAGACTCCATCTGTGGCAGGAGAGGAACGTCTGATGAACATGAGGCCAGCCGCAGGGTCAAGTCCGAGCTTCTGGTTCAGATGGATGGTGAGTGGAACAGAGAAGGTGAAGCTATGAAAAGGTTTCTGATGTGGTTGTCTCTGGAGTTCATTCAAGAAAAAGAAATGAGCTCTTCTCTTTGGGCATTTGGCACATTTTGATTTAAAAACTGAATGAGTTCAACTTGAAACAGAGCTGTGTAAAGCGCAGTATTAAGCCAAAACACATTCACTGTCACACGAATGGTAACGTGCGTTTCCTTGTGTGTGCTTTGGTGACCAGGCGTGGGGGGGGCTCTGGACAACGATGACCCCTCTAAGATGGTGATGGTCCTCGCCGCCACCAACTTCCCCTGGGACATCGACGAGGCGTTACGACGGCGTCTGGAGAAGAGGATCTACATCCCCCTGCCCACAGGTGACCTCACCGCCCACAGACTAACTGCCGCTGTTGTCAGAGATCAGTTTCGAGTCTTGAGACCACGTTTTGAAGGTCTCATTTGGTTGTAGACTGGTCTAGACCACAACTCGTGGGATATTACTCCATTGTCTGAAGTATTTGTTGTGTGTTGAATGTCAAACTTCCTGCTTCAAATGTAACCAATAACTTGCAACAATAAGTGATTTCCTTACTGTTGACGACAGTCACGCATCCCCGCCCCTCTTCACTCCCACTCCCAGAGAGTGAACGCTGCAGACAGGAGAAGAAGGTCTAGCTGTCTGGGAAGAAATGTCAATAAAATTGGCTCCCTAAAAAAAACAGAGCTGGGACTCGCTGGTCCCACCTCGCTGATAAATCCTTGTGTGTGTGTGTGTGTGTGTGTGTGTGTGTGTGTGTGTGTGTGTGTGCGTGTGCGTGTGCGCGTGTAGCTGTGGGTCGTGTCGGGCTTCTAAAGATCAACCTAAGAGAGGTGGATGTGGCTGCTGACGTGGACCTGGACCTCATCGCTGAGAAGATTGAGGGCTACTCTGGAGCAGACATCACCAACGTCTGCAGGTGCGTGTGGTAGTGTGTGCACGTATGCGAAATTATAAAACAATCCAGGAATTGCGAATGAGTTCATCCTTCATTTCCTTCATTTTCTGTTAAAATAACATTCTTAGAGGCAGACACGGGTCAGAGAAATAGAGCGTCAGAGACCTGAAGAGTCTCAAGTTAACTCTCTGAGGGTGATTTCACACCTGTAGTCCGGTTCATGTGGTCTGGACCAAAGGGAAACACTCAACACTTTCATTTTAGTTCTGCTTCGGTTCCTGTTCACACTGACTGTTGTTTTTTTCCAACTGGATTTTTTACTTGTGTGTGTGTGTGTGTGTGTGTGTGTGTGTGTGTGTGTGTGTGTGTGTGTGTGTGTGTGTGTGTGTGTGTGTGTGTGTGTGTGTGTGTGTGTGTGTGTGTGTGTGTGTGTGTGTGTGTGTGAGAGAGGGTTTCAGCCAGCTGTTGCTTAGTGATCACAGCAGAGACTCCATCCATTTTGACGAGAGTACCGTAAAACTCTTTAACTAGGAAATCACAAAGTGTGTTTTAGGGAGCGTATTTAAACAAAACAGGTGTTCTGTATATGCGTGTTCTGTATATGCGTGTTATGTATATGCGTGTTCTGTATATGCGTGTTATGTATATGCGTGTTATGTATATGCGTGTTCTGTATATGCGTGTTCTGTATATGCGTGTTATGTATATGCGTGTTTGAACACCGCTAACCGTCCTCTGCTCCTGTCTTTACTTCAGGGACGCGTCTATGATGGCGATGCGTCGTCGAATCCAAGGCCTGAGCCCCGAGGAGATCCGAGCTCTGTCCAGAGACGAGCTGCAGATGCCCGTGACCATGGAGGACTTCACCCTCACGCTCACCAAGATCTCCAAGTCCGTCTCCGCCGCCGACCTGGAAAAGTACGAATCCTGGATGGCTGAGTTTGGGTCAGTGTAGAGAGCGGTTCCGCTCAGACCCCAGAGGGACCAGAATATCAGAAGCAGGACTTCGAAAATGATGAAAGCCTCGAAGAGGAGGGCTCTGGGAGTCACGGAGCGGAGTGAACTCAAGTGTGTGAACCTGGCAGCGCATCAGGGATCAAGATTATACATCAGAAGACGGGTGCCTTTGAGAGAGAGAGAGAGCGTGATGAGAACTTTGAGTGGCTGCACTCCTGCCCTTTCAAACCCCCCCCCCCCCCCCCCCTTCCATTGTTGCTTCCACACAATTGTCCGTGTAGAGACTATCAATCGACCCAAGGAAGAAAAGGGCAAGTTTTAATGTAAAAAGTAGCCTAATGTTTTACTTACATGTCGGGCCTCGTGCAGGAACATTTGCGTATTCCTATCTTCAAGCCATTCGATGAACGCCACCTGTTTACATGTAGATGAGCGTTGGTGAGATTTGATCATTTGGATAATCAACAACCCTAAACTTGTGGTTAAGAGGGCCGTTCTTTCTCCATTTGTGGGCGAGTTTCATTCAAAAAATGTAAAAAGAATCATTTCACAGCAAGTCTCACACCCTGCTGTCAGAGATCAGCAGCCAAAGTATTTGTATTAGGAGACCTGAAATAATTGGAAAATCTTACTCCAACCAAAACATCAGAGGACCTTCAACAGGAAATCGTGCCGCATAAAAAACCCTGAAGCAGATGCTGACGGGAGAACATCTTCCTCACAAACACGGAATTCTAAGTTATCCAGTAAAACCTACAGAAGCTGTAGTGGAACCTCCCAGTGAAGTTGAAGCCATGGTGACGGTGATCATTGTGATGGAGGCGTCATGGTGCACTGCTGTTTCTTGCACGAGGCCCTTTGTCTTAACGAGCTGTATGTTTGAGCACTTTGAATTCCTTCAATGTACCTACTACTGACTGAACACACTTGAAGAACCACCATGTTTTGTGTTATAGTGTCTGTTATGCGTTTGTATTTTTCTTGGTTTTAATATTTGTTTTTTGTAATTTTAGTTGTGTTAAAACAAACAAATGTAGCCATTCTAAAACAACATGGCCGCTGGACCCGTGGAATGTTTATTAAAGGAGAGAGTGAAACCTCGCCCACTCCAAATGACATGATGAGTTACTCAGGTTCTTATTGGATCTCTGAATTACTCCAAGTCTTAAAAGCGCTACGGATGACATCATCGCCGCTACATCTCCATGACAACCGAGCAGACTCCGTGAAGCCTATGTGGCCGGGTTAACAGCTCAGGGAAAATAGACCCTGAGTTGGTTTTATCTGGTCAAACTATTGAAATATAATTTTTGATAAACCAGTGACGTGGGTTACGAGACATTAAAAATACTTGAAACTCGCAAAATAGTTTATTCTTATGATGTATGATCAGTTTTCTGGCTGTATAATGTAATTGAGGGACTCTGTGTGTTGATTTGTCTGTGTGTCTTTGGTAAAAATAGAAACCTACACTGTGCACCCTTTAGGGATGTCAGACAGACTTTGTGAGATGCACTCCGTCATACTTCCTTTATTGTTCTGCGTTTCTTCTGTCGCACGCTTCACCCTCTTACTACTTTTCAAATGTCCGACAAATGGTCCACCGAACTCTTCCATGTGCTCAAATGATCAAATACCTCTTGACCGTTTGTCCTTTGATCAATCTGAATGTGTTTGACCTGTAATCATGTCCGTGACTCCTGGAGTTCCCTAGACCTCCTTTCAGGGCTCCATGTGGTCTCACTGCAGCGTGGGCTCGGGACATGGTGAAGACGTCCTCCAGGGCCTGAAGATGCTGGAGAACCAGGACTCCAGCAGGTGAGACAGGTGGATGCAGAGTTTGAGTCTTTAAAGTGGTGCGTGTGTTTTTTTAACGTGCTTACAGGGGACGGAGACTTAGTCCTCAGCACCAGAGAGACCCGGATGGCACCGGTCAGTAAGGCCTCATAAGAATTAGGTCTTTCTTTTGGGGGTTAGAATTCAAACTTTGTGTTACACTGTGGGTGGACTACTTTAAATGTATACAGTGGTGGAAGTGAAGTTATACTCTGTTATTGTACATAAGTACAATTTTAGGTTCTTTGAGTGTTTTCATGTGAGAAGATCTAGTAATACTGCATACTAAGTACTTGGTGATAAAAGGGTTTTGCTTATAAAACATGCAATCCTATGTATGTATGTATATAGACATATATATCTGACTATGTATGTATTTGATGTATGTATCTGTATTTATGTATGTAATGTACGACTGCTGCATAAAGTGGGATGTAAATACTTTAAATGTACCTTTAAGTACTTCGTTACATTCCATCATGTAATAACATACATTACGTCAAAATAATCAGTCGGATAATAATAATAATATCGTGTTTTCCACGAAGCATTACGGCGCATTAAATCACGGTCAGTACCTTACATTGTAGGTACTTGAGTAAATGTACTTCGTTACTTTCTACCGATGCTTTTCTCACACAGCACCTTGCCGACCCTTCATCGTGCTTTTGTTAAATCGCATTATTGCGTCTTCTCCGCAATAGCCGCTGCTATCGCTCCGCACTAAATAACCGGATGATAATGTAACGTGCTGCGCGTCTCCGGTGACGCTGGGTGGCTGCATCAGCTCACGGTTGCACTGCGATACTTCGCAGAGACGTGTTTTTCCTCCCACTCCCTCAGAAGCACAGTGGGGTCTAGCGCACGCTCCACAATGGAGACTAAACCGGTCATCACCTGCCTTAAAACGCTGCTCATCGTTTACTCCTTCGTCTTTTGGGTACGTAGCCTCTCTCTGTCCTCTCACTGTTTCTGATGACTAATCCACCCTGATGTGTTTGGGGTGTGCTCGGTGAAGGGGTGGGCAGCGGCAGCATTATCGACGGCATCGGTGCTGTTGTGCGGATATATCGCAAAATGAAAAGTCGCTGTCTTCACTCTGCGTTTGAAATGTGGATTTTAATCGCTTTGCGTTTTGTAACTTGTGCTCAGGTTGCACATATTTGGGCTGCGGAGCGGAGCGGAGCGCACACCGAGCGCACGTAGCGCCATGGTTGTTGTCAGTTAGCGCGGAGGTGGACGGTAACGTCACGATTTAACGGTGTCTGATGAGAGACCCGACGTTAGGGGCCTCGTCTGTGATGAGGCCCCGGTTGAAGCACCGTTTTCTTAACGCGTAATGTACATTTTTGGGTCGCTGCTATACATTTCTGAAAGGGACCTTGCACCCTTTGTGTATATTCCCACACAGATACGCAGACAAACAAGAAAACACATTGATTCCTATGGGAACACGGTAGAAAATGCTCTTAATTGCCTTCAACTGAGTGTCCAGAAAAACAAAAACACTTGACCAGTATTGGAAGAAGTGCTCAGATCTTTTATTTCATAAATAACGCATAAATACCACGGAGAAAGATACTTCATTATTCATGAAAGTCCTGCATTCTAATAGGCTGCAGAAGTAGCTACTATCACCAAATGTGTCTAAAGTAAAGTTACTCATTTTCCAGCATAATTGAGGTGATGATTATCACCGGTGCATTAAGATGGAAGTCATATTTAATGTATTTGCTGGTCCAGAGTAGCAATAACAGTGTAAACGTTTAAAAATACACTATTACAAGTAAAAGTCCTGCATTCCAAATCTCACTTCAGCAAAAGTAAGTATTAGCATCAAAATGTACTTAAAGTACCTAAAGTAAAAGTAGGCTACTCATTATGCAGACTGCCTCATTTCATATTACTGGATTATAATTATCGATGCATTAATGTGTCAGAATCACCTTTGATGTTGCAGTTGGTTGAATTGGGGCATATTTTTTATATTTCTTATACGCTGTTGCTTATTCTGAAATAATATTATTTCAGGATAATATCTGCAATGTAACTAGACGCTAATGTTGTCAGATAAATGTAGTGGAGTAAAAAAATCCAATATTGGCAGAGTAGCAGTATAAAGTAAAGAATGGGAATACTCAAGTACCTCAAAATGATACTTTGTATACAGTTCTTGAGTTATTGTACTTTTAACCACTGCACTTGAACCATGTTATGTGGATACCTGGTATAAATACTTTACTTTGAATGTCCAGTTAATGTGTAGACTACACACAACATGTTTACTTTACTTTACAAAACGTTACTTTGTGGTTGTGTTTAATGCAGCATTGTATTAAAGGTAGAGCTGCTAATGACAGTTAATGTCAAGATTATTTTTGTTTTGGATTAGAAAATTGTTACAAAAATGTTGATCTCAATCTTCTAAAGCCGATAAAGAAGTCTACAAATGTGTGTGTTTTTAATTGACCAACAGTCTAAAACCCAAAGATATTCAGTGCACTATGATGTAAGACGAGACAAAGAAGCACGGCCTCACATTTGAGGAGCTGGATCCATGAAACTTGATAAATGACTAAAATGATTATCAAAATAGTTGCGAGTGTTTCCAATATTTTGTCCTCAAAGAAAAGAGGAGAGGTAGGCCCAAGCTTGTTTGACGTACAAACATCCATGTGAACTAAGAACACGTAACATTTCGTGAGGATCTTGCAAACATCAGTGTGGACTACCTCTCTTCTTCCCTCGTATGCTGCTTTTGTCCTGCAGCCGTGCCCTGCTGCATGGGGTGGACGTGTCCTCTGCGTGGTCCACCTTTACACACTGAGCAGAAACACTAGCTAAGCCCTGCAGTACCACGCAGAACACAGCAGCACAAAAGCCTCATGTTATACCAACGAGTTCAATCAATACCTCTGGAGGATTGTTTCGCCAAGGTCTTAAGCTGATTTGAAATTCATAAAAACGCTGTAATACTGAGCAAGCAAACAGTATCATAAAACAACACTCATATGAAGAATAGATTCATATGTTCACTGTAATTAAAACTCATTGTAGTAAGTGAGCCAGCAGGTCACTTCAGAAAGCATCTCTCAACCCAAATACATTTGCTCCCATTTGTTAACCATCTGTGAAAGGTTCCACCCAGCACCCCCTATGAGAAGTTCTACAGAGAACCCTTCTGAATGGTTCCACCCGGAACCTTCTCTGGGTTTTTAGCCATTTCCACCTTCTAACAGTGCCAACAACAACTCACCCATGGGGTTCTACCGAGATCCCTTTTATATCCCAAGGTTTTCATCTAGAACCCCAACAGGGGGTTCTACCAAGAACCTCTTTATACTCCCTTTTACATCCAATAGATATTTCTTCATCCTAACCATGGTTTTAGTTTAACAGGTTACCCTGGGCCATGTGAACCACGTCCAGCAGCCTTGGGCCACATGAGGCCCCTAAAGGGTCAGGGTACATGTTGTGCAGTGTTGTGTGCCAGCATGGACCCATCCAGGGGGTTCTACCGAGAACCCTTTTTTATTCCAATGCTTTCATCTAGAACCCACCCAGGGTTCATGAGGTTCCTAAAGGGAGGGGGCTGATGTGGTGGACTACAGCAGAACCCACAACTATCATGGTCCACAAGCACTGCTTTTTGGAGCTGTGCAGCTTGGAGGATCCTTTAACGTCCATGCTTTCATCAGTCCTTGAAGAGCTCTTTCTTCCAAAAAGGGTTCTTTGGATGAAACGGGTTCTTAATGGAAAGGACCATTGGAAAACCATGGTTGTATCCTAAATCATTCACTCATTCACTACTCCCTACTCACTATCCAGGAAGTTCTATTTAGAGCACTAATTAGTGCGCTCATCAGCTAAATCACATTCTCTTTCCCATTAATTACATCACTGCTGCCGCATGATTACAATGTGCCAGATCAACAGCGGCTAATACATACATGTATATGTGGGTAGTTATTAGGTTGTCCATAATAAATACTCGCATGCATTTTTGTGATCAATAGATATTGTCAGCAATGTTGTTGAGTTGCTTCATAATGTATTTAGGACCTGCAGAGTACTTTCCCTTTTTCCCTAAACTAACCCCGGACATTGGCAGAAGAGAGTGCCGGTGGACACACGGTTCTGTGTTCTCCGAGGCTTAGAAAGCAGAACTGTGCCGCGCGTGTCTGCCTGCATTGCAGACATGTGCCGCCGTCACTGATACCAACTTTTATATTTAGTCCGGATTGGAGCGCCTTCCATCGACAGCATCGGGTTTCAGAGTGCAGAAAGTGTCTCACAGCTTCGCGGCTGTCTTTGCCAGAGAGGTTCGCCAGCGGTGGCCTCCATGTCGGGGGCCCCGGCCCTCACTGCCATCGGCTTGTCGTGGCGAATGACATCTCAAGAGCGAATAGCAACGTCTTCTCCACGCGGGACAGTTACATGCAGAGCAGGTGGTGGAGTCTGTGTCGTGTCCTCGCCAGCATATTTTGTCATCGCGCCTTCTGTTGCTTTATTGGGCCTGTGGAGGAGGAGGAGGAGGAGGAGGGAAGAGGGAAGAGCGGTGACCTGTTTTAAACTCTGTGCTGTAACCAGGGTGGCCGGCCTGGCGTTGAATTTCAAACACAACATGAAGGGAGGAGGAGGAGGAGGATGGGGCCTGTTTGGGATTCAGCAGCACACATGAAGGCTCGATGACTTGCCCCTCCTCATTGGACTTAATTTCCCCCGTTGGCTTCGAAATGAAGACTTTAGCAATGACAAAACGATCTGTTATTTGTATGCAGCGGCGGCGGCTCTCAGGGGGGGCGAGACATTTTGTTACTGATGATGTCGGCCATAAACAGTAAGTACATGGTCACCTGGAGGACTGCTCTCTGAAATGACAGCCCGCTCCGGCTGCTGGAATCGCTTTTAATAGAAACAGGAGGCGTCATTACCGACCAATCAAGTCATCGGCCACCAGTCGAATGTATGAATATTTTGATAATCATATCATCGTTATTTTGTGAGCAAAAAAGCCAAACATTTCCTGGTTCCAGCTTCACAAATGTGAGGATGTGGTGCTTTTTGTTGTCGTACGTGAGAGTAAACTGAATATAGTCGAAGACATTTACAGATGTCACCTTTCTACACAATTCTACATTAGACAAAACAATTGATCAATTAATTGAGTAAATATGGCCTCGAGATGTGAACTAACCCAGTGATCCACAAGCGAAAAGCAATTGGAAAAAAATGAGTTGTTCTACTTTATAACATAGAGTCAATAACATATTGTCGGAATATACATAAATATTTTGATCTAAAGTGACATTGTCCTGTGATAGGTGCTTTCATTCATAGCTCTCATGCCTAGTCTAAAGCCACTTACAATAAGAGCTGAAGGTCCATCCCTTCCAAACAGACTTCTTCACTTTCACTATTAAAGCCATTCATTCGTGAGAGGAATATCTTTGAATTAATATTCTGTATGTAATAATATATAGTATATAATATTTGCTACGGATAACTAGGTCTGTATTTAATATTGAATAAAGGTCGAGAACAACCTGAGACGGCTCGCTCTTCTGATTAAGTAAAGCCCCACGAATCAATGTCCTCACATTAACAACAGCTCAGATAAGTGTATAACATGAATGAAGATCCCACAGAGAATTATCAAACACCTCTGCAGTTTCAACTCTAAAGTTTCATTGCTTTGGTTTTAAAGCCACAACTTCAGCATTGTTTCCAGCCAAAGCAACTGTACATGAGCCGCTCAGCACCAAAGTCAATGCTCATGTTGATCCGTGTCTGCTGGATGTGAAAATAGTGAATTTGCTATATCAACTTTGAAATATGCGATATTACAAATATTACCATCTTATTAGTCGGTGATAATACGTCAGCTTAGGTTTTACAGCTACCCACAGATGATTTTGGGGTGTACTGTCCCTTTAAGTTGTGCCAATCCAATCAACAGACAATGACATCGGTAGAACACTCACACAGCACCAGTACTTAGTTTTTACTCTACGGAACAAGCAAAAGGCATTTAATACATTGATTCAAGCTCCTATTGCTCTTGTTGCATCAAATGAGGATTGCGCACCAGTTTTCTCTCTAAATAGGTGAAAAGCAGCTCAGTACCTGAGTATTAATGCATACGTACAATATGTGATGATTCACATGATACATGTTCATATAACATGTAACTCAACACCTTGAGAAATTGCATCCCATAGGAAAGCAGACTGGCAGGCCTGTGGCTGGTGCACACAGCAGCTCCAGCAGCAGAGGGAACCACAGCAGGAGGATTCAGGTGAAGAGGTCACAGAAACGCTGAACAGACAACTCTTTAAAGAGACAATCTACTGTCTCTCAGTCCTCACCATGTGGTTCAGCTCCATCAAACGTCGTGCCACTGAGGATGTATCTAGCTCACATCCGACTGCCCACAACTTGTCAATGACGGCCATTTTTACAGGTTTGGCTTACGTAATAGAAACCGCAGCTACATCTTTGAGTTACAAACACAAAGAGATAAATACTCTGGCAATATTGTGGAATACTTACAAAGGTTCTGATGATCACTTAACCACAAGTCATTTTGTAAATATTTAGTGTGGTTTCTTTTAATCTTCTATGATAGTTAACTAAATATATTTGGGTTTTGGACCGTTGGTGGAAACAATTTGATGGTCATTTTTGACTATTTGACACTATTCTGACCATTTAGAGACCAAACGATTGAACAATAATTAAAATATTCGTTAGTTGCTTCGCTCATGCTTCCTTCAGGAGCTGCCAGTGTGTGTGTGTGTGTGTGTGTGTGTGTGTGTGTGTGTGTGTGTGTGTGTGTGTGTGTGTGTGTGTTCCCTCACTGTAACCCTTCTTATCACTTCACCCTCAGCTGAGACTCATCATCTTCGCGTGTCATAGTGCTGCCATGGAAATTCATGTGTGGATGTCTGCATGACACACGATCAAGTCGAGCCGTGTTACACAGCCGGTAGACATTCTCAAACTACTCTCACTGTGTTCCATTTAGATCACGGTGATAATTCAATGTGATCATTTATAATCATACGGTGACGTATTCATATACATCAAGATATCAACATCCTGTTCAGGCTGGTATTATCCAGCGTCTGTAGCTATTCCTACGGAAAAAAACGTGCCGTGATTCGAAGATATCCTCCGACATGATTTCATATGTTCTCCACATAATTATGAACGAGGAAGTAGAAGACCTCAAAAGCCCACACAGGGCGGCAGAAGGGAGATGGATGGGTCTCACAAACACTTGTCTTTCCTGCAAGAGGCCGCAGTCAACGTTGATTTATTTGCCACGTAACATCGCTTCCCGAGTTCATTTTTTCCTCAACCTAACCAAGTAGTTCTGTTGCTTAACCTCACTAAGTATTTCACGATCTTTTCCTAAACCTCACTAAGTTGTTTCCTGTGAAGATGGAAGATTATTTTGAAAAGGCCGGATGCATGTAATGAGTGGAATATCATACGAACCGCTGTATGAGGAGACACAATTACATCGTCTAAATTGATAATAACAAGCACACACTTACTCAAATTTCTCTGAAAAATCGGATTATTTGACAGTAAAGTTCGTAATAAAATGATAAATTACTCACAGTAATACTTGACAAATATAAAGTACTCAAAGTACTTTTCATTTGTATTTAATTCACACAAGCGTGTACAAAACCATGTGGTTATTTTATATTGAATGTTTATTGATTGAATAACCAGATTTCCAAAATGTCCGAATCAAAATGACATACCATGATACAAGATGTTGGTCATATGGCCCAGCCCGAGTCTAAGTCTGAAGGACTCCTTATTTTTGTGGTTAGACTGCGACCACATCTAGGACACTCGGAAACTACAGCAGTCAAAGGACACACTGATGATCTGTCATTAAGTGCACACCCTGCCAGGCGCGGCAAAGTGTGCATTGTGTTAACACAGTCATTACCAGCAGAGGCTTGTTTAAGCTACGGTCAGAGAGGGAACATGGCAGCCTAAGAGCATGCAAAGAAATATTATATATATATATACAGCCGTGAATCACTTCTGTGTTATTGTATTTTTTTAATGTAACGTGAAGCCTCAGGACATTCTTGACTAATTGCTGAGAGGGAACTTTTAATCAGAGGGCAACACTGGTGGAGTCCTTGCCGTCGCAGTCACATTGGCTCATTTCCTGCTGAGAGCCGGTTTCAGGGTGCACACACACACACACATTCACACACAGAGGCATTCTGCTCCCTCTCTAGTCAGAGGGCCTGGCAGCAGGACGGCGAGCAGCCTCCTCTTGGAAAGGGGAGGGGGGAGGTCAGGACGATGAGTTGGCCCCCCTCACTGATCATCAGGCAGCCGCTCCACACCCCAGTGCCAGTGAGACATACCCAGCTGAGCCACACGCCGCTTCAGCTGCCGCGCACAACGCCCTCTTTCATCCCGCAGCCCCTCATTTGAAATGCGAAGATCGGCGCAACAGGAGGAAGCGTCTCGCCTCGGTTCAAAGAGGCTCTTTGATATGTCCGCTCTCTTTTTCTCTCTCTCTTCCTCTCCATGTGTGTGTGTGTGCGTGTGTGTGTGTATGTGCGCAGGCATATTCACGAAGCAGGTGATTGCCATCCCGAGCGGCAGATAAATTAGTGTCGTCTGTCTGCCGTCTCCTCCTCCTTCTCGCTCTAATTGCTCTGCTCCTTTTTTGTTCCACCGTGATCCTCTCTCTCCTCCTCCTCCTCATCCTCCCCCCTCGCCTCGGCTGCTAAAACACAGGCATTGTAATCGCGCCGACGAAGTGCAGAGATAAAGGCCCGTTCCTGGCTTTCATTCTGTTCCCTGTGCTCTCTCTCTTTTGTTACATCCATCTCTCCAACCTCCCCCCACCGCCCTCTAGATAACAGGAGCCATCCTGCTGGCAGTGGGAGTATGGGGGAAGTTGATGCTGGGCCCGTACATCTCTCTGATCGCCGACAACTCCACCAACGCCCCGTACGTCCTCATCGGCACCGGCACCGTCATCATCGTTTTTGGCCTGTTCGGATGCTTCGCCACCTGCAGAGGAAGCCCATGGATGCTGAAGCTGGTGAGACGCTGTGGGGGGGGGGATGCTGGTTAATTAGCCCTCAGGTCACATGATAAAGGGAATAATGACTGACCTCTATCCTATAAAGAGGGATCAGAAATCCAATAGATGCTGCAGGACGCTTTGTTCTGTTAATGGTGGTCAAGTGTGTGTGTGTGTGTGTGTGTGTGTGTGTGTGTGTGTGTGTGTGTGTGTGTGTGTGTGTGCGTGTGTGTGTGTGTGTGTGTGTGTGTGTGTGTGTGCGTGTGCGTGTGCGTGTGTGTGTGTGTGTGTGTGTGCAAGCAGAGGCAAATGACACACTTAGGCAGAGGGTTATCATGCAAACTATGCAAATCTCCTTCTTCTCTCTCTGCAGTATGCCATGTTCCTGTCGCTCGTCTTCCTCGCCGAGCTGGTGGCCGGGATCTCTGGATTTGTGTTTCGCCATGAGGTCAGCAATGCAACTCACCACTTGGCAACAAGTCTAACGCTAGAGCTGTGCAAAGCACTCTCGCGCCCGTTAACGTGCTTCCTGATCTGGTGAGTGTGTGTGTTTGCGCGCCGCAGATAAAGGGGACCTTTCACAGGACGTACACCGACGCAGTGCTGAACTACAACGCCGAGGACGAGGCGAGCCGCGCCGTGGATAACCTGCAGCACCGGGTGAGTCCGGCCCCCGTGACACCATACCATCGAGGTGAAACAGCTGCTGCATCGGCAGCCAACCAAAACACAACCGTGAATGTTGAAGTTCGATTTTTTTGTCTTCTTTTTTTTTAAAGGATTACACCAGATCAACACACTCTTTTTCTTCCCATGAAAAGACAAACATTTAAATGAGTTCATGCTACTTACAGGTGTTGCCTGTATATTTGTAGCCAAAGCTGAATATAGCTTGTTTGTCTGTGTCATGCCGTTTATTAATTAATAAATGAAATATTTATGAATCCACAGCTGAAAATAGTCCCCAATAAATGCAATCTTTATTATTATTATTATGGTATATTATTTTTACTTACTGCTGTTTGATTAGCGCTTGCTGAAGACTACAGTGCTCAGTTATATTTTTTTTATTAAACTCTATATTTGTTGTGACTTGTTTTTAAAGATCTATGTCTTCAATAAGAAGCAACAGGGGCCGAGTGTCAGTCGTAAACTATTCAGAGATATGTTTTGGTCTTCACATGGGATTTTTTGACAATGAGTAATGTTCTCATCTGTATATTTCTAGCTGCGTTGCTGCGGAGTGTATAACTACACCAGTTGGTTTGGCAGTGTGTATTACCCGTCCAACGGCATTCCCGCCAGCTGCTGCTTTAACTCCTCCGACTGCAACCCGGATGACCTCCGCAATGCAACTCTAGCCCCGAGCAAAGTCTACCACCAGGTCAGCTCGCCACGCATTGTTCTGCTCAGTACTTCATGTGCCGTAGTCGATGACTCTCACCGGCCAGAAGGTGACTGTATCAATACTCTGATGGGGAAATCATTCAGCTTTTTCAAAACCATCTCCCTCCGTACACGAACACCTGCCTCAGATATTCTCCCAGACCCCGTTCCCTCCTCTGCAAACTAACCTGCCCCCTTTGTTTCAGGGCTGCTACGAGCTGGTCACTTCATTCATGGAGACCAACATGGCCATTATTGCGGGAGTGACGTTTGGGATCGCCTTCTCGCAGGTAAGACTTGAAAAAACAAAAAAGTTCAGGGTTTGCAGGTGGTGACGTGCAAATAAAGCATCAATAAAGGATTATTACTCTTAAATGATGTTCATTAAGAAGATCAATCACACTGGCGTGGCCTACTGGGACCTTTGGACATGACAGATCTGTTGTTAATGTCATTAGTAACACCTGTGCTTTTCCTGCTATGACACATGGCCAAAAAAAGACCCATTGCATGAAACAAGTACCTCTAAAGTACCTTCTAAACAAGCATGTAACAAAGCTAGATGAAGGAAGGAGACACTTGTAGCACGGCCGTTCTTACAACAGGAATCAGAAGGTTTCACAGGAAATGACGTTTTGATTTTTGAGAAAATGGCAATTCAAATGTTGTTTTTAACCCCGAATGTGAAATTATCAAAAAAAACCTTGTCTGTCTGTCTTTCAGCTGATTGGCATGTTGCTGGCCTGCTGTCTGTCCAGGATCATCACAGCCAATCAGTATGAGATGGTTTAGCTGATGTGAGGTGGCAGGTGGGAGACACTTAAAGATGCACACACACACACACACACACACACACACACACGTAGAAGGTGTCACTCGTAGTGTCGGAACTCATTTATAGTTCATTTCAGCACTGTGTTTTGGTTTTACAGCCAACAACTTAAAACTCGGGTAGGTCGTGTATTTCATAAAACCTTTTTTTTTGTATTTGTTGAAATTCCCTTTACATTCTGACATTGATCAATAAATCAAATGCTCTGACAGAAAAAGAAAAAGGAAGGATATCTGGTATCTGTGGCTGTCGCAGGACTGTAATACATCTACCTGCCTGTCTATCTTCTCTCTGAGCGCTCACTGCTCGTCAGCAAACTCTTCCACAAGCTGCTATCTTGACAGCTGTGACGAACAACAGCCATGTCCGTTGTCTACGCTCATTCTGATCATTTTGGGGTAGTGGCTTTGGAGGGATGCCCGAAGGGAGGGACCGTCAGTGTTGCTGACTTGGCAACTCTCCAGCTAGGTTTAGCAACTTTCAGAGCTCGTGCTGCTAGCTACTTTCATCGGACAAGAGTTGGCGAACCAGGGCTGGGTTTTTCCGTTGGATCATTTCAAAATCTAGCGCACTCTTGCTGGTTTCTCCAAAGTTATCTATCCCAGCTTTACCCGCTCTTCAGCATCGTTTCTAGCCACAGCAGCAGCATTTTTATTACAGAGAAATAAACTCTCCCTTCACTACCTGTCCATCTCCAAACAGCAGATAAACAAAGTCAGCAACCTGCTGGTGAACATAATGGAGCATTTAGCAGCTAAAGAGCCTGATATTTCCCTCAGGAGTTAGTAGAGACCAAATCAGAGCTAAAAGGAAAGTCAGTCGGGTGCCCAGAAACATGACTCTAAATATATACAGCTGGTGATTTGTGTTTGCTGGATGTGTAAATAGGTAACTCTTTGCTGACATGTTCGCCCTAACAATTTATTGAGATGTTAGAAGTAAGGTGAAGTGCTTTAATTCATGCACAATTCTTCTGTCTTTGTGTTTTTGTGTATTCAGGGAGATGAAGAGAAGAAGAGACAAAGAGCCTTGACACACGACGACAGTAAATTCCCGAAAACACTATCACGCGTCTGACTTGGAATTTACCTCCCTCCGTCTCTCTGCCTGTGAATCGTAATGTAATATCTTAATGTATCTTACTGTAAAGCACCATTCCTCGACTCACCGCTGTTGCATCAAAGCGTTCTATACCACACATCCCACCGCCGCTTGATGTAGAGGGTTGCTCATTAGCGCATATCTCGGATCAGTGCGGCCTACAACGAGCAGGTAGACCGGGGTTGTCTGGGTTGACGGCGGCGCTGGTCTCAGATAAGTGGAATTGGGTGGAACTCGGCTTCTCGGTCGGCTGCAGCATGCTCCACCGAGCGTCATCAGAAGACCACCGCACATGTTTGTACAGAACGACATTACCGAGGCTTGAAAGTAACACTTAAATAGGTTTAGTTTTGCATTTGACTTTGCTATTGTTCGCCATTGTATATTCCTATGGTCGTGACATTTTGTGAACTCATCATGTGCACTGAGGAGGATATTTTAAGTTTATATGAGATTTAAGGGAGCCGACTTGCGTATTTTTACCTGTAGATAAGGCATGATGTTTTCTTGACCTGATTATCCAACCCAAAAGCAGATTATGATGTAAATTGTGTGTTAAGATTGTAATTCAGTATCAAATACAGCTTTAGCCGGGGATAAATACACAAGAACACAGATTCCAAATGGGACGATTACCTGTCCCACTCTACTGCCCACAGTTACTTAAAATAATGCTCCTTGCTCCTACTTACACGTATGACACTTAATGTAACTCAATCATATTTTTTATGGGGGGGTTTTTGAGGGGAAAGAAAACTAACCAAATAAATAACGCCGGTTGTGGAACAAATCAACTGAAGGCCGAGTCACACCAGAAATTGATGTTCCAGTAAACGGGACGATAAGTTCAAGCAGCTCATCCAAAAAGACGGAGTTGCACCATCGACTCCTGTCTCATAACTGTCAAAAGTCCATTTTGTGGAGCATCCTGTACGCCCACAGAGGAGGGTAAATAAAAACGGATGACACTACGCAGCTTATGTGCTGCAATAACTCCCTCAGTGGTGCCACTCTGTTGTTCCCCTAAAGGCCAGTTCTGCTCATCCATCCGTCAAGATGACTTGTTGTCGGTCAACGGCGCAAATTGGCTTTTCATTGAAATTAATTGATTTTGCCACAAAAATCCAGTATTAAACGCTGGTGTGACCCGGCCGTGTCGGGCTCTAAGTCAAGCCTAACACTCCGTTATTTTAGCGATTTGTGTGCTTCAAGCAATGCAGAGAATCATACGGATAACAAGGCTTCTCTAAAGGCATTCATAGCGTTACACCCGGCTGTCAGATGAAATGTGAATAATAAAGGAGAGAGATTGAGAGGGAAGGTTACGTCCTGCCAACGTTCACACCTCCGCACAGCTGGCCGATCTGTGCGTACAATGTGCTGCTCAACGAGCCAACAAGCACTTCATTTGGCGCACACTGACACCTTCGTAATATTTCACGACTTGTCTTGTGGTTCATCTAAAAGTAACTGACTAAATTCCAAAATGTCAAGAATTAGCTTTAAAGAGCAACTTAAACTTAGAATCTTGTTGTTGTTTTGCCGACAAGGATTCTGGGTTTTTAAAGGTTTGAATATGTTAGAGATACGCAGGACTCCAGCAGTGTTCATCTAGAATTTACAGTATCCTATGCAGTGCATCAACACGCCATCATCATCATCACCTGTAGATATTTATGGGAAATGTAATTTATATGACGTAATGTTTCTCATCCTAATAAGCTAATCGGTATAAATGTTCTGTCACAGTTTTGATTCCGCACTCCGTGCCGTTAGTCTGTATTTGGTTGATTAGTTTGTAGGAAAAACTCGCACTGGAAAAATAATTGTGGCCAATGTTTTTGTTGAGAGACGTGCAACCTGTAGGTGTTTCAATTTCAGCTGTGTATTTATTATGGTTTGGTTGGCATTAGGTTTACACCAAGTGATTTTCTATCGCTCTTTCAGTATGCGTGTGCATGTGAGAGCTTTTTCTGTCTTTTATTTGACTCTCCTTAACCTCGAGTGTGTCTCTTCCTTGTGTGTGTGTGTGTGGGGGGGGGGGGGGGGGTGAGAGAGAGCGTCTAGATTTCGTGGATCCCGCTGTCTTCATTTTTGGTCAGTATTTGGTCGTAGCTTTTCGAAGCTCGTCGCTTTTAAAGCTGTGAATTTATTGAAGTGACTGTATGTTTTCCGACGCTCCTTCCCTAAACTGATATTGTGCTGTAAATACTAAACTGTAATACCATCCTGCTTACACATGGGGTCACCAGACACTGGAAAAGAATGGCACCACGCTGTCTGCTATTGACAAAGTCACCATCAGTGGTCTTATTATCAATAAATATACAGAATAACAAATGTGTTTGGTGTTTGTTCATTTTTTGCTACCATGAAGACAGCTCTGTACCTCTCAAATGTTGAGTTAAACAGTTGTTTTATATATTTACCAATGCTACTGGTCTATAGATCACTTCAAATGTTTCCAAATTCTTCTGAAGGTGAGACCCTGGTTAAACTATAAAACTGTGCTATGAAGAGATGATGTATTCGTCATAAACTATATATTTTCCTGATTTTTTTTATAATCTGGGTTGTTTCCACACATTACTAGGACAAGCTATATTTATAGCTGCAGGTTTAGTGTAAGAAGAGGTTGGGTTACAGGTGAAGTCATCTTGAGATTAGGCTAAATTGTGTGGGTGGGTGCGCTATTTATCGAGATTGGGACAACCAACATGTGGAACATGTTGATGAAGAAATAGACTGCTCGGTATGTATATGAGTTGTCGGGTAACAGAGCAGCACATGCGGTGAATGGCCAGCCTATGGCCTGGATTCTGTCAACAAACACAACAAACAATGGATGCAGGGATAAATTAGGTAAAAATAAGTGATGGAACAGCATACTTTTCTGCTACTCTGCAGCTTGGATGAAGACGAGAATTTAACTTTTATTTTCTCCTAAAATAAAAGACAAATACCAAGAATTGGACACACTTTCACTTTCACTATTAGGAATTAATTGACTTTAAGAATCTGAATAACACTTGAAACACTACTGCCTCCTGCTCCACCAAAACCAGCCTCCTCTTTTTTATTCTCATGTATTCTGTGGTTCTCACTGTTGCCATGATGTTCAACTTCATTTTCTCAAAAGCATTTTTTTTATTTCCACTTTTTGTTGTTGTTCCGTTTTCTTATAGGCCTCTTCAAAAGTGAAAAACAATTAACTATATTTTCTAAAACTGACTGGTTTTCTTTGAAAGAGCCTCTCAGCTCCGGCTGGTTTACTTGATGACGTCACTGTGCAGGCTACCGTCCTCGGCCACGTGGCGGCGCTTAGGTATCAGCGGAAAACGGAGCTGTGGCGAGGGGATTAATAAAAAAAGAGAGAGAGGGAGCGCCGCATGTGTGTGGAAACGGATCACCGAGCACCACGCACGCACACATGCACGCGCGCACAAACACACACGCACACACATTCTCCGTCCGCTTGTTCTCCTGCGCTGCTGCATCGCAAAACAACGAGGCCGGAAAAAAGCGGTGGCCACACGGGTAAAGCGAGGCCGTTTCTCGGGGAGATCGCGCTAACCGTTCCGATCTTGTTACGCAAATTACCGGCAGAGCGGCGCGGCAGTGGGTCCGCTAATGGAGCGTGCGTGCCGCTGGCTTCCGTTCCGTGCCCCCCCCCCCGCTCCCCTCCCTCCCTCCCTTCCGACTCCCGAATGCCCTTATTAATGAGCTGTAAGCTAGAGGGAGGCATCCACCGGAGAGGCGCTATTACTCACACAGACACACACGCGCAGACCCGAACTCAAGAGCGCACGGACACGTTCACGTGCAGCCAGTCTGTGAGAAAAGGCTGTTTGCAGTCACTACATTTTTGAACACCAAACATACAAAATGTGTGTTTTTAACAAATGGCGAAAAGAACTAACACTGAAACGTTTCTCCTCCTGTTTCAAACAGGTGACATTGTTAGAGGCCACGTTTATTCAACTGTGGATTTTTAATGTTTGATATAATTTACAAAACAATGTATATATATATATATATATATATATATATAGTAAATTGTATTTCTCAACATGAAGGTCTACATGCTGTTCCATAGAATACTGGGAATCAAGTCTCACTGTAAAATCTATCTGCTCAAAAATCTAATGAAAATAAAAACTACAAATGAAATTATTATTTTCACAGCAGCCTAAATTCACATGTTTTTGTCAAGCTTATAGTCAAAAGGAAACTGCATTAAATTGGAACATAAAAGGGGCAGATTCCAAGGACAGTTTCAAAAACAAAAAAGGATCAAACTCATTTTTTATTTCACTCATTCTTCATCCTTGCTAAAACACACTGCCTATTTACCCAAAATAGTCCGGGAGCCGTGGGGTCGAACCTTGTTTTGTCGGATAAAGTTTTTTTCTTTGCTGTTTCTTGTAGCTTAGGGATACGTATTCAAAATACAAGAGGGTGCTCGGTGATATCCCTTGAGCATTTTCAGATATTAACCCCTTCTTGCCCAAAATCATGCAAAAACTAGATTTATGATATTTCATGCAATATACTTGATTTAAATGCATATAATTTGTTGCCTACAGTGATTATTACAAGCTAAAAACACTCAGTTAATTCATATAGTGAGTGCATTGTGTCTGTGTATGCCTGTATTGTCACATTTTTGTTTTTTTCCAATTACAAGACAGCCATGTGCTTCGTTTAAGACCATTTTTTGTTTACAACTGGTCACTGCTTACAACAGCTGCCATCAAAAAACAAGGTAAAAACACTGTAAAAGCTGGCAGTGAGATTGGTTATGGATTCAGAAGTGTTCTGTTGGAGGTTCACCTGCGAAGAGAATAACAAGCTGTTCAATTGAGTAAGTCTGCTGATCGAGACAACATTTTAGTGAAAATCACACAGGGAAATGTATAAACCCTTTTTTATATATTAACAAATTTTAACATTTTATTTACAGAGTTGGTTATGGATCCAGTGCCTGAGGAGTGTTACTTCACTTGGAAGTTCAACTGCCAAGCGAAGACGGAACCATTGATATCTTCAGGACCAGTCAGAATAACAAACATTATCCAGTGTAGTAAGATATATGGGGATGAAAAACACTTTGAGCTTCAAGAAGCATTAGATAACAACAATGAAACCACATTGAAATGCCATAAAAGTTGTGTTTCAAGTTACACCTCAAAGACTTACATTGAACGGCACAAACGTCAGAGGCCCGGAGAAACTGAATCAAATGTTCCTTGCAAGGTGACCAGGCGCTCACGGTCAGGAGGGTCAGCTGAATGTTTTGATTTTCAAAAGCACTGTGTTTTCTGTGGTGAGTTTTGCAATCTTAATGTCGACAAGAAGAACCCCTCCAGATGGAGGGCTGCATACCTATTCAGAGAAGTGGAAACCAAAAAGTCTCTCTTAGAAGTTTGTGGAAAACGAAATGATGATGTTGCGGAAAGTGTCCAACACCGTCTTCAGGGGGCAATTAGTGACCTACATGCTGCAGATGCCCGGTACCATGCTGACTGTCGACAGTATCTCCTAACAACCAAGCTACCGGCTCAGAAGGTTGTCCTGTCCTCCATTGAAAACAAGAAACAGCTGAACAGATTACTATGTGATGAACTGAGCAAAGACAGGCTATTCCATCTACAGAGCACAAAAAAACACAAGTTGGTGGTGACAGGTGAGGACCCATGTCCCATCGAGATCAGCATGGAAGAAAAGTTGACCCGATATGATCTAGAAAATCAACAAGAAGAAGCTGACACCATCATTGTCCAACAGGTCCTGAGGTGTGCTGGAGAAGCCCATCAAATCACTGTGGTTTCAGATGATACAGATGTGTTTGTCCTACTCCTTCACCATTACCATGAGGCAAGGCTGGATGTACCCCTCATCATGGAATCCCCACGAAAGGAAAGAGTAATAGTGGACATCAAGTCAACACTGGCCAAGCAGACACAAATTGTTGAACATCTTTTACCAGCCCATGCCATTTCGGGATGTGACACTGTAGCGTCTTACTACGGGGTGGGGAAAGGCTCTGTCATCAAAGCCCTGAAAGCTGGTTACGACCTATCGGCCATTGGCAATTTGGATGCACCATTCCAGCAAGTCCTTAATCAAGCCACTGCCTTTATCTCAGCCTGTTATGGCGTAACAGAGAGCACAGACATGTCGCACACAAGGCTACTTGTCTGGGGAAAAAAGAATGGGAAAGGCCACATGTCTGCACCTAATCTAGCTGCTCTACCTCCAACAAAGGAAGCATTCGTTGAAAATGTTAAGAGGGCCCACTTCCAAGCATACCTGTGGCGAAACCTCAATATGAATCAGTCAATAGTACAGAACCCGGAGGAATTTGGATGGAAGAAAGACAAATGCAACAGGTCACTAATTCCAACCCACCTACCAGAGGACACCAAACTTGTGCCAGACTATATTCTAAAGATGATCCGATGTGGCTGCAAGAGTAACACCCCTTGCAACTCCAAGAAATGCAGCTGTAAAGAGCATGGTTTGCCATGCACAATGTTCTGTGCATGTTTCATGGTAGGATGCTCAAGATCCTAATACCAGACTGCAAGATGTGTCCTAACCAGGAAGTTACTGCTGTTGTTTTTGAGTGTTATTCTGTTTGGTATTGGTATTGTATTTTGTCCTTATTGTCTTGTTATGTCTTAAATTTCTAAAATCAAAATAAACATTGTAAAAAAAAAAGGAAGTCACTAAAGTTTCATTCAAGTTGTGTAATGTTGAAAATAACTCCTGCTACCAAAACGGTTTTGCTGGCATGGCCTGAAAGGGTTAATATTCATAGATTTGTAGTGCAAGACATTTTTACATCACCCTTTGTATGAATAAACACTAGAAAAAGCTAATTTGATTTGTTACTTCAATATATTGCATGAAATGTCATGAATCTTGGTTTTTGTGTGATTTTAGTGATTTGGCCATGAAAGGGTTAATATCTCAAAATGCTCAAGGGATATCACCGAGCACCCTCCTGGATTTTGAAGAGGTACCCCTAAGCTACAAGAAACAGAAAAAAAAAAAACTTTATCCGACAAAACAAGGTTCATCAAAAAATCAGGCTTTGGCTCCCGGACTAAAATGCAACTTGACCGATAACAGTTTAGTTTGAGATTCGGTTGTGTATAGCAGCTAACATGGCCTCGAGCTGCTAGAAGATGTGAGGATCTGGTAATGTAGCAAACCTATTTCAAAGTTTTAAGAGCACCTGACGTTTTTATAAGATTGATAAAACAAATGTGTGAAACTGTCCTTTAAAGTGCTAAAATCAAAATATATTGGAAAAACAGAGGAATTTGTCATTTTAATAGCTTCCTTATCTAAACTCCTCAGCAGGTTGTTAAAATCTCCCAAACTCCCAGAATAAAATGAACTAGAAAAAGCATTTCCTGCTGAAAATGCGTTGGAATGCTGAAAACTGAAATGAATCGCAAAAACATTGCTGAGAATAGATGTCCAATTCAAAAACAAATTACAAAAACCTTAATAATTCAAAGAGTTTAAAGATTACAAATATGAAAAGTCATATCACACCTCTCCTGAAAGAGCTGAACATGTTGATATTTGAACAGTTTCTGTGGCTTAAAAAAAAATCCTCTAAAAGTCTCTAAGACCTGAATGACTGTATGAGAGAGAGACATAGACAGGGAGAGAGAGAAGAAAGAATTAGTGAGAGAGAGAGAGAGAGAGAGGAAAGAATTTGTGAGAGAGAGAAGAAAGAATTTGTGAGAGAGAGAGAGAGAGAGAGAGGCAGAGAGAGAGAGAGGCAGAGAGAGAGAAAGAGAGGCGCTGATATCTCTGGCAAACTTTCTCATTTGGCGATTGTCCGATGTTTTATCTTTTACAGCTTACATGACTGTTGTCCTGCTCTGCCATGTCTTTCCTCACCTCTCCCTCTTGTGTCGCGGTGTGTGTAAATGTCACTCGAATCAAGAAACTTATCAGAATACTCATGTCTGATTGGCCAAGATGCAACACGTAACAGCTGCAACAAATCATGTGTGTGCGGCTTTTATTTTAAAATGGGGTGTGTGTATGGGTGTGTGTGTGGGGGGGGGGGGTGGAGGAGGGGGGAAAGACCTCTGAAGATCCCTAAGACCTGAATGACTGTATGAGACACAGAGAGAGAGGGAGAGGAGTGTATGTGCGCGTGTGTCTGTGAGTCTGTGTGTTTATCAACATCACTAATTGGCTCAATCGCGAACACCTGTGTGCCTGAAGCCATTTGAAAATATTCTCCATAGAGATCCTATTGAAAATAAAAAGCTTAATAATTCAAAAAAGTTTAAAGGTTAGAAATATGAAAAGTCATAGCACACCTCTGGTGAAAGAGCTGAACATTTTAATAGTTGAACGGTTTCTGTAGCTTAAAAAACTAGAAAATGCATTTCCTGCTGAAAATGCATTGGAATGCTGAAAGCTGAAATTAATTGCAAAAACATTGCTGAAAATAGATATCCAATTTTTTTAAAATTGCAAAAAGCTTAATAATTCAAAAAGTTGAAAGATTCCAACTATGAAAAGTCATATCACCCCTCTCCTGAAAGAGCTGAACATTTTGATGTTCTAATGGTTTCTGTGGCTTAAAAAATTTCATCAGTGGTGATATTTGTAGTAGTAGAAGTTGTAGTAGAAGTATTATTCGTAGTATTAGTAGCATTAGAATAAGTACTAGTAGTAGCAGTTGTGATATTTGTAGTTGTAGTAGAAGTATTATTAGTCGTAGAAGTATTAGTAATTAGAAGAAGTAGTAGAAGACGTAGTATCAGCAGTCAGCTTAACAGCATTCCAACAATAAACCACTCATAGAAAGGACTGGTACCATGACAGTGTCACTTACGGCCATGATGCTGATGGGTGCTGCTCATCGGGAGAATACATATAGTGAAGATAAACAGCTTCAAATCATAACAATAAGCGGCTCACATGGCTCAGTGTGACATAAATGTGTTTTTAAATTGCAATTTTATTCAGAATAAAAAAATTCGTATTAAACCTGCGACAATACTTTTACTGCTTGAATATGATCTCACTATGTATTTCATTAATTGAGCATTAAGCTTTTCTCTCTTTCGAACAGAACCTCTCCCGTCCGCAGCGATAACCTCATTACACCGCTACAGAGCAGCACAGCGGGCCTGTCCGCCCGTCTGTCTGTCTGCGATCAGAGCTGTTCTGCTTGTTGTCGTTCTAATTGCTGCGGCTGCTTTCGCCTCCAGCTTCCCCGCTGAACTCAGACACCCGTGCCTCACACGTTTCAGGGAACACGCAGCAGACGTGATGACAAGTACTCGAGTTCCGACTCAAGGCTGCCTGTTCCCACAGCGCAGCCCCCCCCCCCCTCTCCCCCATCCCCCATCCCCAGCCCCACCTCCTTCCTCCTCTCTCCCTTTGAAGCCTTGTGGGATGATGATGATGACACCCGCCGTAATCGGTGGATGCTCAGCTCCTGAGTCCTGACACGACACACAATCGAGAAAGAACCCTTCCGTAGTGGTCCGGGGTTTGCATTGTCACATTCATGCACAGTACGTCCCCCCCCCCCCCCTGACAAGTGGAAAGGCCTTTCACGGGGAGAATAGAGGGAGTCTGTGGGGGCCTTGATTGACAGCCCGGTTGAGGAAGCTGTTCCTATCTGATCAGCAGAGGTGCACATCTGCTGACATGCTTCTTTTGGATCTCTCTCTCTGACTGGATCTGGGATCAGTTTATCTGCAGGGGGGGATTAGTCAGCTTGTGTTTGTGTAGTTTTGCTGCCGAGGCAGGTTTGGGATTGAGGGGATGTGGTAGAGTGGGAAATTGCGCAGTTACATTTACTCAACCACTGTATTAAGTACTTTTCACTATTTCTTTGACAGCAGTAGACGTTGCAAAGTAAGATTTCAGATACAAAACCTGTCGACATATTTTAATATATGAAGAATTATTGAAGATTAAACTTGACAGCAGCAGATCTCTGGTCTCCAGTGTGACCATTGGAGGTGGACTCTGTGTTCATGATGCTTGGTGTTTAAACACAGTGAAAGTTGAAGGACAGTGTTTCCATGATGTCAAATTGTAATGTCAAGATGTCGGCCCAGAAAATTGTTTTGTTGCTGCTGGTTGACTTCCTCCTGATGCAAGTACAAAAGAAATGCACAGGAGTGCACGAGTGTTTTTGTTTGGTTGTATGTTATGTTATTATTGTGTAGAAAATGGGCTATAACTGCATTTCATTGTGCAGAATGGCAATACATTATCCTTGAATCCTTAACCCAAAAAATAGTTACAGTAAAATCAGCTCCACCTTAACTAGGCGCTGTTATGTGGTGGTGTAGTAGATGGACCCAAACGCACACAGCAGATTAATCCTTCAAGATCTTTATATATATATATATATATATATATATATATATATATATATATATATATATATATATATATATATATATATATATATATATATATATATATATATATATATATATATATATATATATATATATATATAGCTGCAGACTTAAACAGACAACAATATCCAAACAGACTACGGCACCGTGTCCAGTGGCCAAAGCCTGTCCGTTCTCCCTGAGTCGGGAGGGAAACTCAACCGAGGAAGGATGATGCAGCCTCCGGAGTCGGGAGGGAAACTCAAACTTACTGACGGCTGGAAACGGTCCGGGATGAAAACAAGGGATGCCGACCGGTGAACTCCGTGGTACTACTCGGGTCGGCCTCTGCGCACAGGTGAATTCCCGGGGATTGACTCTGTGCGGCAGGAGTGCTGCAGACAGCCAGAAGGGTTAGAAATAACTATTCATGAAAACACTGTTCAAACTCACGGAGACTCGAACCAGACTGGTAACCGTACGGACTGACAACGCGCCGGAGGACAGTTGGGGGTATTTAAGTCCGTCGGCGCTGATCACCAGAATTCCCCACAGCTGAGCCTGGGGAGAGGGGCGTGGTTGGAGATGGAACTCGGGGGTGGAAACTATAGGCTGACACGACAACAAAACATAAGCACATGGCCTTCAAACAACAACACTGACAGGGGGAAAAACAGAGGAGCACACACTAGGTCAGACCGAGATCCTCACAGTACCCCCCCCCCCTCAACGGGAGCCTCTTGGCGAACCGCCCGGCTTACCGGGGTGCTGTCGGTGGTAGGCGCATATGAGCCCCGGATCAACGATCCTGGACCGTGGCACCCAGCACCGCTCCTCAGGTCCATAACCCTCCCAGTCCACCAGGTACTGAAACCCCCGACCTCGACGGCGGACATCCAGGAGGCGATTGACCGTGTAGACGGGGCCCCCCTCGATGAGGTGGGGGGGTGGAGGGGGTGCTGGCGGAGGATTTAGGGGACTGGAGACAACAGGCTTGAGGAGGGAGACATGGAACACCGGGTGAATCCTCATGGAGCGAGGCAACAGCAGCTTGACCGACAGCGGGTTGACGATGGAGATGATGGGAAAAGGACCGATGTATCTGGGGGAGAGCTTGCTCGACTCGATGCGTAGGGGGATGTCCCTGGTCGAAAGCCAGACCCGGTGTCCAATACGGTATGCCAGAGCTGGGACACGACGCCGATCCGCCACTCTCCTATTCTGCTCAGCCGTGCAGAGCAGAGCCACCCGAGCCGCTCTCCACACCAGTCTACAACGACGGGCATTGTGTTGGACTGATGGAACTGACCTCCTGGCTAGGGAACAGGGGAGGCTGATAGCCCAAGGAGGCCTCAAAAGGAGACAGTCTGGTGGCAGTAGACGTGTGGGAATTGTGGGCATACTCAACCCACGGGAGGTGATGCCTCCAAGAGGAGGGATTAGTGGCGGTCACACACCTGAGGATGGCCTCGAGCTCCTGGTTCAGCCTCTCCGTCTGGCCGTTAGTTTGCGGATGGAATCCCGAGGAGAGACTGGCCGTGGCGCAGAGGGTGTGGCAGAATGCCTTCCATAACTGGGCTGAGAACTGCGGGCCACGGTCCGAGACTATGTCCGCAGGAATGCCATGAAGCCTAAAGACGTGTTGGACCAGTAGGTCAGCGGTCTCATGGAAGCTTGGGCAGGGGAATGAAGTGGGCCGCCCTTGAGAACCGGTCCACCGCAGTCAGAATGACGGTGTTACCATTTGACGGGGAGAGACCCGTTACGAAATCCACCGCAATGTGGGACCACGGACGTTGTGGAACAGGGAGTGGCCGTAGTAGCCCCATGGGGGGGGGGGGGGTCGGTGCGAGGCCTTGTTCCGGGCGCACGTAGTGCAGGCCCGCACATACGTACGGGTCTCCTCTTCGAGGGACGGCCACCAAAAGGTGCAGCAGAGCCAGTTTATAGTCCACCGGATGCCGGGGTGACCAGAGAGATGTGAGTCGTGGGCCCACCGCAGGACTTGGGAGCGGACGGACGGAGGGACAAACAGACGATTCGGAGGGCCCCCTCCAGGGTCAGGTTGAGCCTGCTGGGCCTCACGTACCACCCTCTCGATCTCCCAGGTGACAGCACCGAGCACGTACGCAGCAGGCAGGATGGTGTCGGGAGTAGAGTTCCCCCCTTCCGGGGCAAACTGACGGGAGAGTGCATCCGGCTTGGTGTTCTTGTGACCTGGCCGATAGGTGATGGTGAAATTGAAGCGGGCGAAGAACAAAGCCCAACGGGCCTGGCGAGAATTGAGGCATCTCGCCGTGTGGATATACTCCAGATTTCGGTGTTCGGTCCAAACGATGACGGGGACCACCGATCCCTCCAGCCAGTGCCTCCACTCCTCCAAGGCGAACTTGACAGCCAACAGCTCTCGGTTGCCCACGTCGTAGTTTCTCTCAGCAGGGGAAAGTCTACGGGAGAAGAAAGCACAAGGATGGAGCTTAGAGTCGGAAACTGACCGCTGAGACAGTACGGCTCCGACTCCGGTGTCGGAGGCGTCCACCTCGACGACAAACTGCCGTGTCTCGTCTGGGTGGACCAGGATTGGAGCCGAGGTGAACCGCTCCTTGAGAGCAGAAAAAGCCCTGTCGGCCTCTGGGGTCCATGAAAACAACACCTTGGAGGAGGTGAGTCGCGTCAGCGGTTCTGCTGTAGTCCCGGATGAACCGTCTGTAGAAGTTAGCGAACCCCAGAAACTGCTGGAGGTTGACACAAAAACAAAACATAAGCACATGGCCTTCAAACAACAACACTGACAGGGTGAAAAACAGAGGAGCACACACTAGGTCAGACCGAGATCCTAACAGGCGCAACATAGAAATGCTGTGTAAATGTTTAATCATCATAATAATGTAACACTGACGGACACCATTCTGCTGCAATTTAAGTACTTTTACTTTTGTTACTTTGAGTGCATTTTGCTGCTAATACTTCTATATCTAAGTAATCTTAGATTGGAATTTTTATACATATTTTTACTTTAACCAACTAAAGTAAAGGATTTGTGTACTTCTTCCACAGTAAGTTTATGTACTGTACTTAATAGCAATTCTAGGTACTTCTATTTGAGTCATTCAATTTGATACTTTAATGCCACTCCATTTCAGAGAGATATGTTGTACTTTTTTACTTGCCTACATTTATTTGACAGAAAACTACAAGAGATTACTTTGCCCAGCACTATATGATATAGAAGACTAAATAGGCGTCACTAGCAGCTACAATCCTGCTTATGTTCATCTATTAGCGTAGGCCTAATACATATCTTCAGTACATTTAGCTGTGATCCTTTTACTTGTAATGCAGGGATTTTACTGATAAAGGAGCATTGTGGTATCACTACTTTTACTCGTGTATGAATTCTTGTTCCACCAGCAGCTTCAGGACAGGGAGTTGTGGTAACGACTTAGAATAAAAGAAAAGGAGATGTAGGCGTGACAGAGACAGAGAGACAGAAACTCAACCAGCAGGTTTTGCCGTTGACATTCTTCCCATTCTAGCTGAGCAACAATTTTCTTTTGACAATGATTCATTTGCTTGTACGGGACAACCTGTGCCCACATACACCTCTGATGCAGTTTCAGCCAGATCCACCCTCCCCTCCCTCCTCTCTGTCATTCCTGTCATCCCTTAAAGAACTATTCTAAATATTCATTCACCGAATCAGTCTGACGTGTTTTCATTGAACAGACAGGTGGATTTACGTTGATGTTGATGGCTACACAGTGAAAAAACATGTTGCTCTGTAGTTTCAGTCTGACCAGAGGTGTTTACCAAAGCTCAGGTTTCAGACCAAGCACTCCCAAAAGTGCAGGGGGGGGGGGGGCGAATCAGCTGTTCTCCGCTGCTGGAAACTGGCTGGTGCAACAGTTTGTTTTGAGGTGTAATCTGAAAAGCTTGTCAGTACTGTAACTGGCTTAGACTAAAGTTACCCTGAGGGGAGATAAGCAGGCCTGTAATATCCCTGCAAGGACTGCTACGGATGTGGAACTCAATACAGTGTGAACCTTTTTTTTTAAATGACATTCTCTTTCCACATTGTATGACTGTTGTGCACATTGATTTAGCACCAATTACTTCACTTATGTGGCATCCTGGATTCTCGCTATGTTTTCCACTAGCTTTTGTGTTGACCGATCAGTGGAGCTCTAAAAATCTACTAAACAGAAAACAATTAGTCAAAATGATAGAGGGAATAAGCCAAAACACATTTTTAGGGGTGATCAGTGCTGGGAAATAACCAAGTAGGCTACATTTAAAGTAGAACATTTTCATTTAAATCAATGTCTGTTTGGTCACTATCGGTAACAACATGGTGATAGAGCCCACTGATGTAAGCCTTTGCATTTTGCAGTATTATGAGCCGGGTGTTTGTGGCAACACTGCTGGGAAAGGCGACACTGTTTGGATCTCTGGGAAGTGAGATCCACAAACACAGGCATCAAATATCATGATATTTTGACCAGATACCGATGCTGTACGGTTGACCACTGGTGGTTTCACGTGATACACAATGAGATTGTTTGACATATAATCATCAGAGATGTGGACATAATGAGTGAGTGAGTGGTTAAAGGCAAATAATAGAACAGCTAGACAGTCTGGTAAGTTCAGATGATGACATCATGTTATTGTCATGCAGCCTTTAAAAGCAGGAAAAGACTCATGCCATATACTCATACTCATGCCATAAATATGTCAAACTCTAGTCTCATATCACGATAACTTTAACGACAGTTTTCAGGTGTACATTTGTCGTTTTCTTCTTTCCTACCGCACTAATAATCTCATCGTGACTCCTCAGATTTATCCTCAGACCGTTTGGGTTGGGAACCACTGGACTAAACTACCTGATCACAACCAGCTCCACCTGAACCAGCTACGCCAGTAAACATTGATCATATTCAATAATACCAGTTATGTCACTTATCTGCAGATGGACTACTTTTACTTTTGAAACTTTAAGAATATTTTGCGGACAATACTTTTACGAGTTATACTTGTACCGGAGTACATCAACATATATTCAAGGAATTTCAGGAATACTTCTTCCACCGCTGGTGACACACTGACAGTCAGCCTGTGAATGAAATCGAGGCTTCAACGCTCTGACCACTTGTTGCCTCTGTTTTTCTCTAGCTGTGAGTCAAAAGTGGCTTCCTCATTGGTCCAACCCCGACTTGTCCCGCCTCCGAGGAAATCGCCATCTGATTGGCGGAGCGGTGGGCCGGAGCGGTGGGCCGATGGCCTTGATAATGAATATTCATGTCACTGGTCCTGCTCGGTCGGGGTCTCACCCATGGCTTGTCATCGGAACAGAATGTGGGCTGTGGTGATGTAACTCTCGGTTTCTTTCCCCGGAAGACAACTCATCGCACATAATCACGGCACAGCAATGTTTGTTCGCGATGTTGATAAGTCAGTGGATAGCTGTTGTAGATTTATTTTGGATCTGCACTCTATGGAGTTGGATTAAATACCTTGCTGTCATTTTGAAGCCACTCCTCTTCAAAAAGAATGTGCCTAACCCCTGCGCGCTTCCGGGTGCTACTTCAGTTCATTTGGGTCCGGTTTGAACTGTAGAACTTGATAAACAGGTCGTGGTACCGCCTTTAAATGAAGAACAGCCAGACTTTATAAATACGCACCGTTTCCTCCTGCAAACTAGAAACCACGACAAGCGCTCCGAAACTCATCAGGGGCTGAAACTAAAGTCTCCTGATTTACAGAACAGCCAATCCGCGCTGCAGCATTACTGACAGGCAGACGCTCCTCTATCAACCGATCAACCCGGAATTAAAGCGGCGCACTCACAGAGGAGAAACAAACAAGACAAGAAACTCTGATCGCCTTCCTTTTTGCTCCAAAAGAAGCAACAACAAAACTCTCGTCAACATGATGATGCAGCTGCCAGAATCCTACACCCAGAAGAACTCCCTCTTCTGCGCCATGAACCGCTTCATCGGCGCGGTCAACAACATGGACCAGACCGTGATGCTGCCCACTATGCTGCGGGACGTCCCGCTGGAGGAGGACAGTGAGATGAGCTCCATGAAGTCGGACGAGGACGAGGGGGACATGTACAGCTACTACCAGCTGCTCAAGTCCATCCGCTGTGACATCGAGTGGGGGGTGCGGTGCGCGGCAGCCGACGAGAGGCGCAAGGAGAGCATGACGACCAGCCGCAAGAACTCGTCCATGTCCACCGCCTCCACCGCGTCCACCGCGTCCACCGCGTCGATGTCGTCCGAGGAGGAGGACGAGGAGGAGGACGAGGATTTGCAGAAGCAGTTCCAGTACCACCTGACCGGGCTGCAAGGGGTGCTGTCAAAGCTCACGCTGCAGGCCAACTTTCTCACCAAGCGCTACAAGCAGGAGGTCGGGATCGGGGGATGGGGCCAGTAGCGCGCAGAAACTGACAGCGCACCGTTTTTTGTGTTGGACTTCTCTTAATGGGCCTTTTATTTTTTATTTTTTTTACTGCTGCTGTTACTACTGCTGATGAAATTCGTGGACAAACATTTGAATGGCAGATCAAAGAAAGGGGGCAGTTTATATCTCTTTATGTGGTATTATTGACTGCGGATGTGTCGATCCCGGGGGAATGCGTTTTGTGCACTTGACGCCCAACTCCTGTTTTGCACTACGTTTTGTACGCATCGCGTATTCCCCGTAACGCACAGATGAAACATATTTAAAACCTGTTATTTAATGTATTATTTATTACTTCACGCTGTATAGTTTGAGAGCCGAAAGCCGGAGAAGGAGAGGACCGCATGAACCCGCAGGGCCTGTCTGAACCGCCCCCACCTCTCTGAGGGGAGGGGGGGGGGGGGATACTGATGAAAGATTCTGCTTCCTGTTTGTGTCGCCGATGATGTCAGTGTGTTCAGACGGACGTGGCCCGTGTGTGTGTGATCGGTGCCCCCTTCGAGCCGGACGTGTCTGTGTCTTTAAATTTAGCTTTATGGAGGGAGGCAGATGCTCACTGCCTGTGATCTCCTAATGCCCTACATGGCCAATGAACCAGAATGGTGCCTCTGCATTAAGAATAATGAGAGGTTTCCAACAAGATGCTTTTGTTGTCATTGTCATTTACTTGCTATTGTTTGGACGTGTCCATCTGTCGAAAAGAACAAAGGCGTATGCACCTTCTGCACTGATTCTTTTTCTAAAAAAATAAACTTTTCTATGAACTTACTTCATTTGTCCTGCTGGTTTTTCATGAATGCAGTTTGGCTACATATTGAGCTTTATACATCACAGAACAAAACCTGAATGTGGAATGTGGTATTCACTGTACATATCCTCCATTGGGCAGCGTTAATACAGGAAATGCCTGACATATCACAGGTAGAAGCAATGTCAAAGAGGAACGTTCATCTTGTGTGGCATAAAACATCTACAAAGCATAAAAATATAGTTGAAAACGAAATAGTTTTCCTTCAGGATCAAATGTGTTTTACTATTAAATTCAGAAATGTCAAAAGACAAAGTTATACAGTACAAACTAACAACATGTTAGATCCACACAGAGACTGCATCTCTTCTTTAGTGTCTTCAGTTCTCTGCCCTCAGCTTAGAAAAACAGCTGTTTTCTAACAGTGGGAATTATTTAGCCCATGATTTCCAGGCATTTAAACACCAAAGAGGCCTCAGCTGTTGGAGATCATGTCCAACCACTGCACCAACTACAGCCCTGTTGACTAAGAACAATGTGACATGGAAGTATTATTGGCATCTGTCGTAACAAACCTCAAAACAATTCAGAAAAATCTAAATCTGTTCGCAAAACCACAATTTGCATTCTAAAAATACAGTTCCTCCTCGAAGGTGGATTCAAAATACCTGCAGGTTGAGGAATGTTGCCTGTCAGCTTCAAGTGGCAACACCTTGAAACTTCTCAACTCCCAAAGTCAACAACCTGTGGAGGAGCGGCTGTTTGTTCAATAACCTGACATGTATGAGGCCATCTTGAATACTTGCAAAAGCCATGTTTTGCTTTAATTTCTCTCAATGTGTTTGTGTTAAATGATATTTCGCAGAATACACCGTAGCTGTGTTATAGAATGAAACAGTAATAATGTGAACGGTACATCCAGTTAATAGTCTATGGATGGCAGTTATAAGTATGCACTCAGTAAGGACTGCTTTTTATTTTCAAATTCATATTTATTTTGAATGAAGATAGGTGTGTGCATGTTAGCATGCATGTGTTGTTTATGTTATATAGCTTGTCAGTTGAAAAAAAAAGAAATTACAGGTCTCCCTCATTGTCGTTTGAGTAACTGTCAGTGAAAGCATCAAATGGGGAAATGGGTGCAGCTGGAGTTTCAGAGTCATAACAGTGATACACACCCACATTTCACTTTCACTCTCTCTCTCTCACACACACATATTGTGAAATCCCCCCACATAATAAGGAGAGCACATGCAAATATGTCTGATTGAGAATGTTAATTTGCCTCCATTCAGTGGAAAGAGAACTGCAGAGGAAACAGAAAGTCACTTTAATAGAGCTCAATGTGCAGTGGACACACAACACTACAGGGAATAGTATACTGTAGTGTATCGCTTTATAAAGCTATACTGAAAATACCAATATTTGGGATACAATTTCTTGAAAAGATTTCTGAACACAGCTTCGTTTTCAAATATAGGATCCAATCTGTGAACATTTTTTCAGAATTATTTCATGACTTAAAATAACCAAGAAAAATTGAGAAAAATAACTTCATTCATTTAAATACGGTCTAGTCTGTCTCTTTTCAGAGACAATATTACAGACTCTGTAAATCCAGACAAAGTCTTATGAAGGCAGCAACACTCCCTAAACATCTTTAAGAAACACACCTTGAAAATTATTTTTGTTCCCTGATTCAGTGTTTACAGGAAATGCAGCCACAGCTGACGTAACAAATGCTGCATCTGACTGCATGAGGTCGCTGGTTTTTAAAAACATCCACTGAGATAACCTTATCATTGACCTTGAGGTGAATGCCAGAGGCTATCGCCACTACCCATATCTCAACAGTGCTGGTGAGCTACCAAGAACGACACAGAACTTCCTCCTGAGGCCATTTGTTTGTGTTTTATGATAATGAGAGCTGAATTAAGTTGCAGGAATTTTTGCAGTTTTTGACCGACGGAGTAAAAAAGACAATATCTCCCATGTAGTGGAGTAGAAGTATAAAGCAGCAAAAACTGCAACTACTTAAGCAAAGTACCTAAAAAAAACAAGTAAATGTATTTAGTTTCACTACTGAATGATGGTAAAATCCCCCTAAAAAATCCACATAAAACACCCTACAAATAGCCTCTGGGAGGGGATTTCCCAACAATTTATAGTTGTTTATTTTTGTTGAAGTAAAGTACAACACATATGCAGTGAGATTTAAAATGAATACAAACGTTTTAAAGCAGAGTTTAAACATACAAGTCCAAGTTTTGACTAACATCTGGCCCCTTCGACGACCTAACTCAGAACGGTCCTTTTTGTCCCTTTGAGCGCACGGTAGAAACAGGAAGTACAAGAGAAAGCTACAGCAAAACAAAAACAAATTGATGCTAAACCATCTAAATTACACGTTGTCTCAAAATGGACAGTCAAAACCCAAAGTCAACGAGTAACGAATCACGCTGCGTATTTGTTAATACAGATTCAGACGACTATCAATGCGTAAGTAGCTAACGGTAAACTCAGTATTCGCTTTTTTTAAGCTAACGCGAATTAGCTAGTTTGCTACATAACGTGGCACAGTTAGCTTGTTAAGGGTTTGGGCATGAATGTTGTATTAGAACTGATTGATTCATTGATTAACTATTCAGTACGTTGATGTATGGATGCCTGACGCCTGCATGGTTCTCAATACTAAACTCGAACGGTACAACTGAGCTGCCAGTCATTTAACATGCTAACTAACTGCATTAATTGGCCTGTTGAATATTAGCGTTGTAGCGCAACTAATTAAAACATCCTCCACAACTAGCTTAACTGGCTCACTTGCGAATGGAGCGCAAACATTACTCTGTTGTGTCTGACAAGCTAACTAAAGCTAACCTGCCTGAGCATTTCCAGCGTTGAGTCTTTTAACGTAAGCTGTTAACTTTGCTCAACGAAAAAGCGTTTATCAACGTTGTTTTACGGTCACGCGTCAGACATGCAGGCGGAACGAGTCTGTTGTGGATCATATGAACAGACAAGCAGAGTTTCTTATCTTGAGACGATAACGCGAGCCTGTTGCGTCAGTTCGCTGAACGTGAAGGAGAGAAGTACAACAATAATAGCACAATAACATCAGTGGTAGAAAGTCACGAAATACACGAATTCGTGTTCTTTACTGAATTGCTTGTACTTTACTTGAGTCTTTACATTTTACTGTGTGCTATTTTATACCTTTGCTTCAGGAAATGTACTTTTTTACTCTACTACGTTTAGCTGACTGAATAGTTTTAGTTAAATAAACCTACTAACTGCTTTGCAGATCAAGATTTTACAAACTAAATCCGCAATCATAAAATCTATTGTTGTAGATTAAACTTCCCAGCAGCATGTAAAGCAGTTAATATTTTCCCAGCCTTGTTCAACATTCAAGTATTGCCAACATCAACAATAATGATCCAGTTACATCATAATTTAACATATGGACAGGGACCATTGAGTACTTTTACTTTCGGTGCTTTAAGTATTTTGTTCTGATAATACTGCTTTACTTCTCCACCTAAGTAACATTTTGGAAGCAGGACTTGTATTATAGTGTGCCTCTTACTAAAGTTAAGGATCTTAATACTTCTACTTCGTCTAATTCAGTGACCCGGATATTAATACTAACTATTATATGTATGTTATATTATATATATCTCCAAGCACTGATGACGTCTAGCTAAGTTTGAATGCACATATTGTAAGTTGCGTTCGACCAAAACATCAGCCATATGAATATAATGTAGTGGTTTATAATGCTGTCTTTGATAGCATTTCACTGTGAGTTGTTCCTGTAGCACTGGAACAATGTACGTCATACTGCAGTCCAATAAAACATAGACTGGAAAACTTGAAACAACACCTCTCTGGCAAGGTATCAAGCACAAACAATTGCACATAACGACCTTCACAAACGTGCCTGCAAATTACATTCCATTGAATTCACACGTGGTTGTGGCATTGAGTACACACCCTAAGGATTTGTATAGGAGATGCCAATAAACCTGTCTTCAGAAAAAAAACACCCAGCTTGGATAAGTTGTAACTTGTCGCTCAACCAAGGCTGGCATACGGCCAGATTCGTTCAAGAAACAGTCTCTGTCTCTGGTGCGTTCGTGCTAATGTGAGAAGGTGAAACTTTCTCATGTCAGCAGCTCATGTCACTCTCTTGGCCTAACTAAGAATGCTGCACTAATGCTGTCTTGCGTTGAGTCCAAATCTCTCCTCTGACGACAAGCAATGGCTCATAATTGCAAGCGATGGATCACAGTGTCCCACACACTGACTTTCTAACCCAGATACAGACGGTTTGAGTTTGGTATGCTTCAAAAGAGAACAAACCTAGTATTCATTCCCCATAATTCTCCCATCCTATTCACGATTCATGTGTTCGTGCAGTCAGTTTTGTTCCTTGCATAATCCTCTTTTGTCAGTTGAGCAACAGAATTTTAGTAATGATTCAGGGCCTAATTGTTGCTGCGATAGCAAAGTATAACATGCTCATAAATCTGTACTGTCCTAGATTCATACTCTATAGGCTTACTTGTGCTTTTTGGGAATTAATCCCGATAAATCAAACAGAAAAATAATCTGCAAAAATTTGATCATCGACTTATCATTGAAGTAATTTTTCGAGCAAAAGCAAACATTTCCTTGACTTGTTTTTCTTCTTTTGTTTGTCTTTGTGATCATTTTTAGGGTTTGTCGGTCAAACAAACAAATGATTTTATGACTTCACACAATGGCAGGTGATTAATCATGATGATTAATAGTTCAATCAAATATTTGACAGATTAATCATGAGTAAATCATCGTTGGTTGCAGCCTGAATTACTTTACTTATTGGAAGTGAGCTGACAGATCTTTGTTCTTCAGGTTTATTGCGACTTTTTTTCCGGTATGAAGTAGGGATGAAAATCCGAGGTAACTCACGCTAATGTGTTTGTGCATGCAAACCCTCACACAGATGTTTGTGTGACTTGCATATTATAAGGAGGGAAATCCAGGTCCCAATAATAGCATCATGAACTTTTCAAAAAGCAAGATCACTCGTGCACTATTTATAAAACAATTTGTAGGAAAAGGCAGTCTTTTAACACTCCTACAGTTCCGTACTGGGAGCCATCGTTGGAACGTAATTAAAACAGTAATAAAACGGTAAAAGACTTCAAAGAAAAAAAAATCTCTCTTTTTCTGTCTAGTGTATCCAGAGATCTCACGTTACTGCTAAAACAAGGTATTAAACAACTTGAAACCCACTTCCATACATGAAGTAGAAGCAGTCTCGTAGATATCCACGTTTTCTGTACATGTGTTTGTTGTGACGCCTCCAAGGAGACACGTGTAAGACATTGTGTGCAGAAGGCCACAGCAGTGGTATTGCCCAACGTGTCCCGCTCTGTTTTGCGTGCAAGACTTCCACCGGGCCTCTTCATTTTTCCCCGAGGCTGTTTGGTCGAACTCGCACACTTCTCATTCCTCCGTTTGTTTTCTGTCTGAGTAGCTCTCATATCTGCTTCAGCTTCGCATTTTTGCTTTGCGCAACATTGTCAGCTTCCAGTTTTTCAACTTACTCGGCTGTCATTGAACAGCGCTCTGTGCATGTTAAAACGTGTCAAACGCATGTGGTGGTGGCATTCCTAACCCGCTCAGATGTCTAAGGTTGTTCCTAGAACTCGGATCCTCTGGAAGTGTATGCAAACATGTTATGATACTTCCTTTAGTCACACACGTTTGCACACAAACAGGCATGCTGGAACAAATAGCAGTCTCCTCAACACAGTTATTCTAATCATAAGCTTAGAAGCTTATGATTAGAATAATCTCAGTTTGCGCAACGCTGTACTTAAACAAAAATATTGTAAGAAATGCATGTCATCTCTACACTTAAGTGCATTATTGTTTAGTTATTATTCATAGATGTGAGCCATATACTGCACAGTAGTAAGGAATTGTTTCTGATTTACAGGTGGTGATTTTAAGAGTAAAACGAGCCACAGGAACCTTCTCCTTAGTAGGATGGTAAATATTTCCTCAAATTATTTGTTTTGAATCCTTGACTTTTATTTCACACCGGATAGTTCAACTGTTCATAGCTTTGGGGAGCCAGCGATATATATATTTGGCTGAGTTGTATTTATAATTGGTTGTGATATCTGGGTGGTGGAAGAGTTAACTATAATATTAAAGGTTCCCTGTGGAGATTTAGATCTCAAGTAGCGCCATGGAGGCGTTTTTTGATGACCGGGTCCCTGTTTTTTTTTTATGGGGAATTGAAATTACGTAAAAATTGGCTAAGTACAGTAAGCCTGTTGAGCCTGTGTCTAAGATGGGTTGATTCTACTGTGTGTTCATTTTAGAAGTTGTGCTCTGCGCTGTCTATACTTCTCATGAAAAGTGATTTGTATGTAACATATTGCTTTGTGATGGAACTAAATGATGAATCTCAAAGCCAGGCCCATGGCTATAGACTAGAATGACTTATCGCTTTCATCAAACAACACTTTTTCGAAACAAACAAGGCAAATGAATATGGTTGGTCCCTAATCGCTTCTGTGAAAAACACATTTATTATTCCAAAGAAGGCATTGGAGGCTTTTCCTGTTTGTTGCATTATTTGATTGTGAGGTGGCATCTAGTGGCATTTCGATGAACTTAACGTTAAGCTGTGGCGTTGCGTTTTTGGCCGAGGACCTCACTCCTTCAAATGCTGCTGAGCAGGTCTTTGGCAGGGTTTCTGCAGGTTTCATTAGTTTCGGTCTAAACGACAGAGCTAGGAGTTGCTATGATGTATTTCTGTGCATTAAGACATTATGTCATCGATAGAGCAACTCAGGACCTGTCCTCTTCAAGTTGTTGCCATTTTCACTGTCGTCTTTCTTCTCTCTCTCTCCACAGCATTTTCATGCTCTTTGTGATCTGGCTGCTTCGCAGGTATCACTCTCTGGCTCAGGTAAATTCGCACCACAATGTACAGTATGTTATGACTCCCCCCCTCCCCCACCCTATCTGTTTGCTTCATTGCCACCGGAAATATGTTCAATTAGCCACGGCAAATCTTTGCTCAATTGAACCCAATTAAAATTGCACAGACGAATCAATTGTGGAGTTAATTGACTGATGGCGGTTCTGTGATAATGGCGGCTGTCTTTCCCCCCTCTCTACATGAGGAGGTTTGCGTTATACTTAAGGTCTGACGATGCACCGAATATTATTAGTTCAATGCTCTTTTCTTTCTTCCACATAGCTATGTTTAATTTCATCCAAAGTCGTTCCAGATGTCTAAAACAGATCAGTGTCAGTTCGCGTTGTTTTGTGTGAGTGTGCAGCCTGCGCGTTGTTGTGGAAGCCGGTCCGTCAGGTCTGTCAGGTCCAGCAACGCGCCACGCTATCCTTGTAATCTGAAGCAAATGACAGCTTAACGTGGGGCTCTGATGGATCCTATTACCTCTGGACCAGGTCACACAGAGTGACTTCACCTCCTCCTCCTCCTCCTCCTCCCCCCCTGCTCCTCTCGCACAGCTTAAACCCTCTCCTTACCTCCGTCCCCACACAAAGGTTATCCGTCAGTCAATGGTCTTTAATGCTCTCTCTTTAAGGCTTTTTCCACCTCCCTTTCCCCCTTCTCTGTAGCCTTGGCAGGGTCATTGCTGGATAAATTAATAAGTGTGTGTGTGTGTGTGCGTGCGTGCGTGCATGCGCGCCCTGCCACAGTTTGTAACCACTTCTGCAGGCGAAGTCAGCGTAAGACTGACGGCTGGCATGCAGCGCAGCCTCTTTAGATTCTGCAGCACACAGATTATTGGTTTATTTCATATGCAATAGAATGAATTTCATGTTTGTGTAGAAGGATTCACGGAGCCTCTCCCCTCCACCCTGTGATATTTTCAGTTGTCACCGGGGACGTCAGCCACATCGGTGATCATTTGATCCATAATTTGCCCTTTCTCTCTCTACGTGAATATTAATGCGCCGGCGTCGGGGTGTTTAGTTGGAGAACCCCTTTTTCACGTCTCCCTCTCATTTTCACCGCACAGAAGATGATTCTCAGCCTGACAGTAGCCGCCTTCTTCGACAGCGTAGCATATGTCATGGTGAGTTACTCGAGTCAGTTTCGCTGAACGCCCACATGGCAGAGGCTTTTTTCATTTTTCTATTTTTTTGGTGGTTTTGTGAAAACGTTTCCCTGCGCTGTTCTTTCTTCCTTCCCCAGGGTGATGCACATCCAGAGGGGGCTCTGTGTGACTTCCAGGCCTGCTGGCTAACTTACTTTGGTAAGACAACTTGATGAACTACTCACTGGCTCCCTGTTAACAATAGAGGTGGAGTAAAGATTCCACAAAGACATCTGCTCAGAAGCTCGTATATCACACTGGAAAAATATATATTTTTTAATGTCATTTCATTGTTTTGGCTTGAGAACAAAATATCCCTTGACACTGATTGCTCCGGATCATCAAGCTTGAAATGCAACGTGGGAGAGTTGTTGTTGAAGATAGAGGCTCAAAACTTATATATGGTTACATGAAATCTGTTGCATTTAACAGTGACTTTATGGGTATTCTTTCTCATGGTATGGTCATCATTTTAATGCAGTGACTGTTTTACATGTGTAAAAGCCTTTCCTAGCCTTTCCTTAGATTCATTTAGTCAACTCGGCGTCCTCTCCCAAAGTTCTCCAAAAAAAACATAAAAAAACAGGGAGGATATGTACTTGCCATATACTACAGTTCTCAAGGGTGTTAACACTTCGAATACATTTGCACATCACAATTAGTATCCACACCCATACCAAGAATACCACACCTGTACGTGGGAGTCAAGCGCCACGTTCTGCAGTTATTGGCTCATTGCTATCTCCTGTAACAATGGTTCACGACTCCAGAATTTCATCTGGGTTAATTGGGCGCATCTGCAGGTTCTCAATTTGGGTTAGTGGGAAGATTTCTTTGTGATTTGGACCGATGAGGCGGGATCGTGTGCACATTTATTTGCTGGCGTTTGTTGCAACTGCAGCTCCTTTAGCCTCGATTAGCATACGGATTCTTAGTTAGGACTGGCTGCTAATACAAACACTTAGATGCCGACACGCACACACACACTCAGAGACGGATACAGGGTAATGGGCAGTGAGTTAGTGCTGCGGGGGCTGGTGCCTTGTCACCTCGGTTTATCAACGAGGATCCCTCGCGCTCAGGACAAACGGCCGCACATAAACAGCAGCTGAGCGGGGCACTTTGTTCTGTCGCGAAGCGCCGAGTCCGGCGGGAGCCGTGTAACGCATAGCTCCGCTTTTAACTCTAACCCATAAAAAATGTGTTTGAAATGGAGGGAGGTGGTAGCAGGGGGCCGACGTCGGGACAGGTCGGTGAAGCCGAGCGGGAGTTTAAAAAAAGAAAGAAAAGAAGCGAAGCTTGGGCTTGCTGTCGGGTTATGTAAGACGCGTTGTGACAGTGATTTATTGTGATAATGACATTGACAGCCGGCCTCCTTCTTTCTTAGTCACGGCACACTATTCCTAAACATCGCTTTAGTGTGGAAGGTGTGTGAGTTTTGTGTATGGGGGGGGGGGGGGGGGGCGGGGGGGGGGGGTGTTGTGCGAAACTGAGGCTACATCTACACGGCGTTTCAACATCGTTTTCGAAATGATCTCCGTCCAGACTAAAACGAATATCACGTGACTATTCACGTACACGGGGCATGTGGGTTGGTTCCGGTGTAAACAGGAAGTAGATTGGTTGCTTCGTTTAAAAAAGACAGCAGTCTTTAATAATGAAAGGTCGTGTTTGATACTTAAGATCGTCTCTAAAATCTCTCACTCGTTCCCTCGGTTTCGTTGTTGTCTGTTCTCACTCGTAGCTCTGCTGGTGGCTGAAGTTTCTGTCCTGCTGGAGAGCAATTACTGCTTTTGTTCCTTTATAGTTTGTGTGTGGACTTCACAATAGTTGTGCAGAACAAAATAAGCATTAATAACAAAAGGAAAGTCCTCTGTTTTGTGTCCATCACCCTCCCTAAAGCCGCTAACCGTGACTTCAGACTGCCGCCGCCGCCGCCGCCGCCGCCGCCGCCGCCGCCGCCGTAGGGCTGATAACGCCTCTGGACACGCCGCTCACTGATCGCTCCATTAACAGCTGCTTCCTCCGCAAAAATGCAGACTTTAACTGAACAACAGCTGCTAGTAAAGACAACAAGGTCAGCAACACCTGGAATCAGTCGTCCATGTTGAATTAACCTGGTAGTCCATCGGTAATCAATGTTGTTGTTTATGATTTTTCGGGAAACGGTCACGTGACAGGGATGTGACTAATCAGGGAAGGACACGTCATGACTTCTAAGAACCAATCAAGTAGTGAAAGCAGGTGTGGGCGTCATCGTTTCCATATGTATGCGGTTACGTCGTCCACACGAAGACGCAACACCAGAGTTTTCAAATGTATCCGTCCTCGGGAGCGTTTCCCAACGCCGGCGTAGTGTGGACGCTCATTGTAAACGTAGCAAAACACAATGCGTTTTCAAATGGAAACGGAGTAGTGTGGACATGGCCTGAGTAAGCTGAGTATGTGGCTCAGATAATCCATCATTGCCTGTCCTGTCAACAGAAATGCAAAAAACAACACACACACACACACACACAGACACACAGACACAGACACACACACACACACACACACACACACACAGACACACACACACAGACACACACACACACACACACACACACACACACACACACGCAGACACACACACACGGCCGGAAAGGAAAAGGCCTGAATACGAGGGCAAAAAAAAAGGAAGGAATCTTTCTCGACTCTTCTCTTCCTTGTCTCCGTGAAATGTATTCATTTTTTCCCCTCTGCTGACTTCGCCTTCCTCTCTATTTTCTTCTGTTCCTCTCGGTTCCTTTGCATTTCCCGCTCTGGTCCACTCCCCCCCCCCCACCTCTGCTTATCTCCCTGCGCTTTTCCACAGTTCATCATTATCTCTCCCCTCTCATCCATCACCCTAAGCCACAGGTTTCCCTCATATTATTGCGGAATGGGCCTTCATTTATCAAAAAGGGGAACACAAGCGTGCGTGCACTCATACGCACACGTGTGTGTTAACGCACACACAGTAGCATGCTGTGTGGTGGAGTTGGGGGGGTGGGGCTTTGCTGTAATTTGACCTTGTTGTTGTTCTGTGTATCTCTACAGACTGGAGTGCCTTAGCCTGGGTTTGTCTCATCACAGTGAACCTGTACCTCAACCTGGTGCGAGAAATCAGCACCAACAGATATGAGATGTGAGTAGTAGTCACTTAATGCTGCAGCTGATAATGATCCATTTTATCAATTGGTTGATTTACTGATTGTTCTTCAGTGTTTTTCTTTTTTTTTTTGTTCTGTCCAAAAGTTATTAACTAACAATGTTTTGAATCGGAGAAAATAAATAGACCCGTACATTGGAAAAGCTAGAGCCAGATAGTGATAGGCTTCTAAATGACTCGCATGTTGAATTGATTGTCAATATAGTCGCCGATTGGTTTTCTGACGATCCACCGAATCGTTTAATCAACAAATTATATCAGGTATCCGTCCCTCGCGCTCACAAACGGGTCGTTTTCCGTCCCTACGTCCACCTCTGTGTCTTCCTGTGTGTGCGTGCGTGCGTGCGTGCGTGCGTGCGTGCGTGCGTGCGCGCGTGCGCGCGTGCGTGCATATGTTTGGGCTGCCAGAGCATGTCTCCCCGCGGAGCATTGACAGCCCCCTCTCTTCCTCCCTCCTTCTCCTCCCCCTTTCTGTTCCAGCCGACGGTCTAATTGAAAAGGGAGTGAGTGTCAGCCGTTAAGTGTGCGCGTGTGCGTGCGCACCAATCTTCACGCTCTGCGGCTCTACGTTTCCGTCGCTCAAACTCCCATGAGCTCTCTCCGCAGCGCGAGTGTGAATTTGCTTGTGTGGGTGTGAGAGATATTTTTCTCATTTTCCATGCCTGTGACACAAACAAGCATAAAAAAAACAGAAAAATAGCTTTAACAAGTAAGCGGGAACTCTGTTTTGCAAGTCGATTGTTCCGTGGTTATGTCCCACAGATGCGCGTATAGGTGCGCACACCCCTTCCACCCATCCTTGTGTGAGGGGGTTAGTCCGGAAAAAAAGGTGCAACCCCCCACCCCCCCTCTCCCCCATGGGAGTTTCCCTGCATTGATTAGCAATAAGCCAGATATAATGGTGTTATAACTCAAAGGGAGACGGCTTTATGGGGCGCAGGGAAAGGGGTGCTGGGTTGGGAGTGGGTGGGGGTGGGTGCAAAATCAGCTCGCTCCAGAGCCTTGTCAGCTGCACGCCATCTCATGGGTCCAGAGGGACCAGGCGGGTGGAGGATGTGTCTGTGTTTCTGCGTCGGGCCGATCACGCAGGGGGAAAAAAAACTCGGCGCTTAATAGGTTATAGAGCAACGTGAGGACGGGGCGTCGGGGGGGTTGTCGTGCATTGACTGCACATAGATAAGCCGCATGAGTTTCGGCAGGCGGGTATGAGGCTCTGCATGCATGCACAATTAGGCTACCCCTCAGCCCCTTCACCCAACCTCACTCACACACACACCTACACACACACAGACACACACATGCACAGCGTGATGGTTTATGAATGAACAAATCGCCAGAGGAGATGGAGAACGGAGGCTGGATGATCTAAGAGTGATTGAAGTGGGTGCAAGAGAGGACGGGAAGTGTGTTTGTGCACGCGCGTGTGCGTGCGTTGTTAATGTGCGTTTGAAGGACGGATTCTGGCAAACTGGATGTGGGGGGGGATGAGATTGAGCCCCGAGAGGTGTGTGTGTGTGTGTGCGCATGTGTGTGTGCAGGTGTGCGAAATACAGAGCGCATAGCGGCCCTGCTGTGCCTCATTAAGCCCATGTTGCGCGCAGCCCCGGACCTCGTCATCTCCCTCTCGTGCTGCGAGTGTGTGGTGTGTGTGCTGCAGGCAGCGCGTGTGTGTGCGTCTGCGGGGTCTGCGAGCTCTCGACATTGATTTCCTGACAAGCCCCCCCACACCCCCTCCCTGCACCAATCGTCACACCACGGACTGGCAGCACTGATTTCAGCATTTATATCTCTCCTCCCACCACCACACAGCCTTTCTCTCTTTCTCTTTCTCTCTCTCTCTCTTTCTCGATGTTTCTTTCTCTTACTCTCTCTCTCTCTTTCTCGATGTGTTTCTTTCTCTTTCTCTCTCCCTTGCTCTCTCTCTTTTTTGCTCCTTTACTCGCTCAGTTGCTCCTTTTTTTTTAGCGCTTCAACCATTTCCCTTTTCTCCCCCGTTCTTCCTTGTTCTCCCTCTTACGCACACTCCCTCTCGTTTTCGATCTAAACTCTCTCTCTCTCTCTCTCTCTCTCTCTCTCTCTCTCTCTCTCTCTCTCTCTCTCTCTCTCTCTCTCTCTCTCTCTCTCTTTATGAATGTATAGGTCTCCTATGTCTCTTTCCCACCCACAATTCAGCTCTATTTTAACCACCAGCCGTCTCACGTTCTCCATCACCTCCCACACACTCCGCTGTCCATCACATGAGGGCAGAGAGGGGAGACACAGCGCACCCCGGTGAAATCACAGTGAGAAGGTGTGTGTGTGTGTGCGTGCGCCGTGCAAGCCCGAGAGGGATTGAGTGCGTGTCAGCCGCGTCGCCAACCGCTCGATTGACCACACTTGGAACAAGTCAGGGCAGGACTTCCACTCTATTGACCGGGCGACGCTCTATAAAGTATCGACACCCACACTGACGCCCAAGGCCCTGGAGCGCACACCTCATCTGTCTGACACACACACACACACACACAGCGCGAAGTTCAGAGATTGAGATTTCTTAGAAGCCGTCACTGATTCATGTTATTTTTTCATTGATAGTATGAGCCTCTCCAGCTCTCTCAACCGGTTTCATTTTTAAATCTGTGCTAATTCGAGGTAAAGCAGCTTTGTCCACGAATGTTTTGGCCACTAGCACCCGCCGGGTGAGAATCTGCATCCTGTTTGTGGTTTTGGTGCGGACATGTCCTCTGTAAATCATTTTTTTGCACAACAGTGAGGGTAATTATGGTTTATGTCACAATTGGGCCGCACCTGAAAAACGACCCCAATGTGAGCGCCAACAAAGGGACGAACCGAAGAAGGAACGAATCGATTTAGTCATGAGTGGTTTTTTTCTTCTTTTTCTCAGGGGCAAAGCTCCCCTGGTCTCGCTGCGTATAATCAAATAAATGTCTGCCTTTTATCAGGTTGTACCATCTGATGGCGTGGGGGGTTCCTCTGGTCATGGCCTCCTTACCCCTGCTAAAGGGTTACTACGGCCCCGCGGGAGCCTGGTGGTGAGTACAGCATCCTTTTTTTTGTCAAGATTTTTTTCAGCAAGCCACGGTGGATTTTCTGTTAAATGCCTTTTCCTTTCAACGAGGGGCCACAGCGCTGGCCTCGTTCCAGCTGCAGACAGGCTCCGTCTCGCATAAGATTCTATGTGATCAAAAATTGGCAATTATCAGCACATCTTTGAAGAGTAAAACTCCGCCTCAGACTCTCCAGTGGTGAATGGGGAAGGCATCATTTGTTTGGAGGGTGGTTAAAGGAGTAAGGAAGGGAGGGGGGGGGGGGCGATGAGAGGAGGCGGCGGAATGAGAATTGGGACAGAGCCCTTAATCTCCGGGCTCGGCTCTCTCTTTCCACTCTCGGCTTATTAATAGCTACAGCTGCACAGCCCCCCCCCTGCAGTCACACAAGTCTCTCTTCCGCTCACGCGCTCCCTTTCCTTTGTAACCCCCTCATCGCTCTCTCTCTCTCTTTCCCCAGCTGGATCACAGACGATCACGTAGCCTGGAGATTTGGGATGTAAGTAGACCCTTTCAGCCCCGGCATCAAAGCGTCCCTTCCACTGGTGGTGATGGGGGGGGGCTGTCTCTGCGGTGAAATGTGAAGGGTTGCATGTCAGGGGAGCTTCGGGGTTTTTCCCTCTTGGTGTAAGGCCATGATGTGTGTGCACACGTGTGTGTGTGTGCGTGAGTATGTGTGTGCGCACACATGTGGATGTGCTTGTCTCTGCCTTGTCAGATTTAGGGGAGTTGCTACACTGTGTATTTAAGTGTTTAGGAGGGCTATGAAGGATTATGCCTGTCTACTGCTTTCTGCAACTGGCCCTAAGTCTGCCAGGGCTCTGCCAATCCCCCGGCACAGACGCTTAGCCCCACACACACACACACACACACACACACACACCCACACAGACGTGCACACAACAACACTTTGCCATGAGCCAAGGTAATCGCGTTGCTGCTCGCAGCATCAGCAGGGAATCAATCTTTCTCAACAAATAAGCACACACACACACACTCCCGCACACACACATGCAGAACAACACATAGCTATCAGCTGCGCTAAACGAGCCTGTGTCTCTTTTATCAGTGCTCCTCTGCTCCCCGGCTCTTTCTAGTTTTCCACGCTGTCGTGGCCCAGGGGGACGAGTCGCTCAGAGGATCAGGGAATCTTCATTAGCTCTAATTACATCAAACCAGACGAGAGATTAGAGGCCACAGCAGCACCCGTCAAGGAAAAAAACACACGCGCCGCCGACAGCTCGCCGGGGAAAGGGCGCAGGAGAGCAGAGGTTTTAGCGTTAAAGGTGAGAAGTGGAAAAGGCGGGAGGGGAGACATACGGGGGTGCAGTTAGAGAGACGGGGAATTACTCAGCAGGGGAAGGAAAGAGGGGCGGTATAGCAGGACCGGGGAGAGAGCGAGAGAGAGCAGAGCGAGCGAAATAGATTGCCCTCGTCTCTGCCCACTCCCCCGCAGTGTGTCTTCATCAGAGTCCAGCGAAGCGGCGCAGACAGGACAGAGCGGGGGGGGGGGGGGCTCGGCGGAGGAGGTCGGTGTGAAAGCGGATGGGAGAGGAAGGAGACCGAAAAGCAGAGGACAGCGTTTTGTGACGGAGGTGCAGAATTTCAAGGGTTGAGTCAGCAATTGGAAGCACTCGAGCTTAGCTGAGTCACCGCTCTTAGAGGTCCCCGTCGGTGTTTGCGTGGGCCGCGGTCAGACAAGGCACCGAGAAGCTGAGAGAATGACAAATGAAAGCTTATAATTAGCAGGGCTGCTCAGGGATGGTGAAGTCGGTCAAGCACTTTGGTCTCGGGTTGAAATACCTCAACTGTGATTGGATGAAATCTTAGTCCACAGAGGATGAATCCTAATGACTTTTGGTGACCCCCTGACTTTTCCATGAGGTTGACACTTCTGGTTTTTAGTGACATGTCTTGGCAACTATTGGATGGATTGCCGTGACATTTAATACAGACATTCATGTCAAGAGGATGGATTTTAATGACTTGGTACTCAACAGACTTCTCCTCTAGTGCCACCAAAAGTTCATCTGCAAAATGGACTTGCATAAGACTTTGCATAGACAGTCATGGTTCCAAGAAGATGTATCTTAAAAAAAGTCACAGGTGACCTTTTTGGCTTCTTTTGGGGGAATTCCGTGCCGTTGCCTAGATAGCTCGAAGTAGAGAGATGACAGGAATAGATGGATTGCCGTGAAATTTGGGTCACACTCATGTTCCCCTCAGGATGAATTCTAATAACTTTCACTGACATTTTTATCCAGCGCCATCATCGGGTCAAAACACTAATGATATCTCGATCAGTCTCAGCTGTACTTATTGTTTAGTGCTTTTTAGCAAATGTTAGCGTGGTAACTCACCAAACATTGTAAACATTATACCTACTAAACATCTTTATGTTAGCATTGTCATTGTGAGCATTTTGACGTCATCTAGCGACATTATAATCCGTACGAAGCGGACGTTTGAAGTCCCGGTTTGCCGCTTTGAGGAGGGTGATGGACACAAAACGGAGGACCGTCCTTCTCTTAACAATGCTTATTTTGTTCTGCACAACTACTGCAAAGTTCACAAAGAAACTGTAAATGAACAAAAGCATTAATACTCTCCAGTATGACTGACTTCAGCCACCAGCAGAGCTACGAGTGTGAAAACAGACAACGACACCGAGAGGAAACGAGTGAGACGTGTGTTGACCAAATTTATTGACCAAATTAAAGTAAATTTGATGTGTGTTTAAGAGAGATAGAGCAAGACCTGCAGCCTTGCAACTAACCTTTGAAAGATATTTTTTCACGAAATTTGTCTGTTTTAGTATATAGAGCAGGGGTCTTCAATGTTTTTCAGGCCAAGGACCCCCAAACTGATAGAGAGATGGAGCAGGGACCCCCGACTATATATGTTGTATAAAATTGTGTTTTATATTAAATGGGCCTAGTACTGTGTATACCTCTTTATTGTGCATTCAATACTAAGCTATTCAAATAATACACAGGTTGATATATTCATGTTTTTATTTTAAACACGTGCAAGGTACAGTGAGTAGGGTGGCCATTTATAAACACACCTTATCAGCTGATACCAATGTCAATATCGACGTTGTCTGTTAATTGCATGATAATCATGCACACAAGCTATTCAAACTGATGTTTTCATTTTAAACATAAATGTGGAAACTAAAATGAGAGATAGCCTATTTGTGCCACTGCCATGCATAAAGATACCTGTTATCTTTCATACAATACTGAACTATTAAAATAATGGACACATTCATGTTTGGAGAAACATTTTTTTTTTTTTATTATTTAATTTTTTTTTTAAATTGTCTAATCAACCAAAGATTTCGCGGACCCCCTGCAGTACCTCCGCGGACCCCCTGTTGAAGACCTCTGATAAAGAGGAAGATCTTAAGTATCGAGCACTTTACCTTTTATTATGAAAGATTTCTATAATAGTATGTATTTTCTGTAACTAAGCAACCATTTACTTCCTGTTTACACCGGCACCCACATTAGTGTACGTGAATAGTCACGTGATATTCATTTCCAGATGTGCTATTATGGACGGCAAGCATTTCGACAACGATGCTGAAACGCCCGTGTGGACATAGATCGTTTTTGTTTCAAAACCCGGGCTTTAAACGGAAACCTATTAGTGTGGATGTAGCCTTAGTCTCGTGAGACACACCACACACATACACACCCTGCTCCTCCTGGTCTTTGTGTCATCTCCGCCTCCCTTTCTGTCTCTGGGGTTGTCCTGTCCCTGTCTGAGTGGTTGAACAGGTAGATCTTGATCTGTCACTCAGCAGGAGGATCTTGCTTTGTCAAAGTTGAGCGCTAACCCGCACAGACGGGTCCCTGCAGTTCTCTCCCGTCTCCTACCGAGCACTTCAATTAAGGCTTCTTTCATCCCAGCCTCATTCTTGACTTCAGAGTGGTGCTGGAGGGAGGGCCGAACCGAGGCCGAGAGATCGAATCTTTGACCGTCTGCGATGGTCTTTTCTCTCTGCCACTTCCAGGCTTCCACTCTTGCTCTAAGCTCACTGTTGTCCTCTCAAAATCCCCTTTGTGTTTACCGGTCTCTCTATCCGTCCTTCAGTTAGCCCATCCCTCGGCTGCAGCTTCTTTCTGCTATTCCTGTCACGGGAGAATGACCTCATCCTTTTCCCTGTCTGTTAATCACCCAATCCCTCCTTCTTATTTCTGCTCTTCCTGGTCCTCCTGACCCACAATCTGCCGTCATCCAGCCACCTTTCCCATCCTGACCTCTATTCTTGTCTTCGCTTTTTATCATCCCCCTGTCCACCCCGCATCTTCTCGCTCTTCTCTGCCTCTATTTCACTCTCTCTCTCTTTATTCTCCCCGTCTCGCTCCCGCGCTCTCTCTCTCTCTCGGGTAGTGCTCAGCTGTAGAGCACAGCGGACTCTAATGGCAGATCATTATCATGCTAATTAGAGCACTTTGTAGCTGCCGCCCGTCATTCTCCGCTCCTCGCAGCCCCCCCCACGCTATCGTTAAAAAGGCCACCCCCTCCTTTTCCCTCTCCACCCCCCTCCCCCCCACCTCGTCTCTCCATCATTAACGGGACACGCGGTGGCGTAATTGGACGCTGTTTATGCCGGAGCGCGGGTTATTAAATCACACAGAGGTGACGCTCGCGCAGGTCTCTCCCCCCCTCCCCTGAAAACGCTTTCATCATTGTCCCATGCCATTATTAAACCTGCGTGGACGCGCACATACACAAGCGCTCACGCACGCATTCAAAGAGGGTGTTCTTTGCATATTGATGCTCCTTACAAGACGCATGGATGTGTAAAGCAGCCCCCCCCCCCCCCCCCGTTTCCCGCCGTGAAACAAACGGCTACCATCTCGGATTCCCCAGCCAATAAAAAGTTTAATTTGATAATGCTCAGTGAGGTTTTTATTTTTTCCAACCCGCAGGCTTTCAGGATAAGCGTGGACAAAGTGAAATTAGGCCAAGGACCTAAAACTTTCCTTTTTAGATGCTGCTCAAACTTGCAGTTTTTAGCACACATGTCAAGGACTTTCCAGGCACGGCGTCAGTCCCAATCCATTTTCCTTTGAAACCATGTATGTCTCCGTATTTATGGGTCAGAGAGAGATTCCTGTTTTTCCCGAGGATCATGATTAGGGCCGCGATGATTACTCTCGATGTTTGCCCAATATGTGTGTCACGAAGGGCGCATTTGTGCCAGGTGCTCAGGAGGACCCGGCGCCGCACAGCGCAGGCCTCGACTGCACCGCGGAGACGTGGTGGCCAGGAACCTGTCTATCAAAGCGAGACAAAGGCCTGTTTCATGATTAGAGGGAGAGGCTGAAACTCCTCCGAGCTTACATCACCTCCCGAGAGGTTACGTAACACAAGGCTGCCATTCCAGCAAATCCATCACCCCCCTCCCCCCGTTTGGCTCGCTCTCTGTCATCTGCTCAGAAATACCTGACATGTTGTTCTCTCCCCTGCGCCTCCCTTGATTGTCAAAACCTTCATCCCGTAGGAATGCCATGCATTTTCGGTCGCAGTGACTTTGCATTATAGTTTGTTCTTTATCTGCCTTTCTCTCTGCTCACAGAAACTATATGTGCAGAGCAATCCAGAGGCGCTGAGTCAGGCCTGCTCCTGCTCTGTGCTGGTTTATGTGCAAACCGTGTGTCCTCTATGCATCAGCTGTTTAGAATAATGCTGCCCTGTGTCCACACAGTCTTACCTATACATTAACATTATTAAATGTGTGTGCGCTCGAGGTCATCGGCCTCTTTCAAAGAGTTTTTTGGGAGTATGAATGAGGAATGTTTTATGTTTAGAGGCTGAATAATGATGAAATAAAGCGAAAAAAAGCCACCAAATCATGCCTTAACAACAATAGCCTTCTCAGATTGCAGAGGAAATCTTATTAGATGAGTTTCTCTCTAATCGGTTTAGATAACCCTACTATCTCAACACTGAACACCTAGTGTGTTATTACGTCCTGTCACGGTATAAATTCCATTAGGATAAATGACGCTCTAGTTGTGGAATCAAAATGTATTAAATCCTGTGTTTTTTTACGACCTGCTCGTGTTTGTGCTTTCTGCAGCTGGTACGTGCCTCTGTTCAGCCTCATCTTCTTGATGATCTGCTGCTACGCCAGGATAATCTGCGTGGCCAACGCGAGGGTGAGTGCTCGACACGCGTGAAACCAGCAGCCGCCCGAGACACCGGCACTTTAGCTGAAGTGCATTGTGACCTTTTAGAAAAGTGACATTAGTGAAAGCTGACATCTCTGAGAATCTCACAAAAAATAGAGAGTCAGGAAAACTAGTCACAAAATAATTGTGTGGGTGTGTGATGGATTATTTTATGGTTGGGAGTGGGCTAGGGTTAAAATACCTGAATTTGTATTATTTTATTTTAGTTGCTTGAATGCATAAACAATGCTGCTCTGATAATCAATGATCATTTTAAGGATACATCTTGATAATTACAACTACAAGCCACCAGATAAACCAAGTGGCATAAGCTTCTTGACTTGGAGGTAAACTGAAGCACACAAGCAGCGTCATAGTTGAACTTCTCGGTTTTGTTTTGCTAACCTGGGGGTCTAAAGTTTTAAGCTCTCTGTTGTCATATGCACAACAATTACAGAGAAGCAGTCGTTGGCAATGACAACTTATAGCTCAGGCTGCCTCTGACATTTCTCATATAAATATGTTCAAAAAGAAAAACATGTTGGGAAATCGAATTGTAAGACAGTCTGATGGTCTGACTGCTTTTTATTGACGGATCGCAGTAATTATGCCGGTGAGTGCAGTCGAATGCTGTCTCAGCTAATTGGAATGGACACAAGTGGAACAATAAGATCCAAGTTGCAAAAAGCCAAACTTATTCTTTAATTGATTATTCAGATCACACATTTTTGCGTGTGGAAACATCTGTTTTAGAGGTCTGTTTTCAAATTTGCTGTACATAGTGACTTCAACTAATTCATTTCATTCAATTATGTCCACCGTTAACTTGCTCCAGCTACTCCAATGTAAGGATTTCCGATTGTTTTTGTTTGTAAATTGATCACATTTGGTTTGTGTGGTTTGGGGCTAAACCAGCTATTTGAAGACATCACTATCACCAACATTTTTTCACAATGTTGTGACATTTCTGCCAGCTATAATGAACTTGAACCAGCCCGTAAAGTTGGTAATTATTTGGATCACGTAACTGTTTGTGTGTAGAAAGTCCATATGTGTTGACTTGTTTTGAGAAACGCCCACCAGTCCCTTCTTCCAGCTTCTCAGAACAGTCCGTTTGTGTCGGTAATCAGTCGATTAATTGGTTTACCACTCGGTCGATCTCCTCTCCATGTTGGCTCGTATAGCTCTGTGTGATTTGTTATTTTTTTCCGTTGTGAGGGTGCAGCAGGAGCCCCGGGGCGGTGTTCACATAGCTCACATTCCCCCAACCTGACGACGCCGCGCTGCCAGCGGAAAGGTGGTGGCAGGCATGTGTTCCAACAAAATGTTTGCGATGATTCAGGTGTTGTTCATCAAATACAAAACCAGAGCGAAGGAAAAAAAATCAAGGTTAAAGCCACAACGGGCTCACAACGAATCGTCAACGCGAATGTTGCCTTTCTTTGTTTGGGCGGCAGAGCGAGAGCGACGGGGGCGGTGAGACAGATTCAAAGATAGCCGGGCTGCAGACAGACTTCGGAGAGACAGACTGCAGGCGGCTGAAAGGAAGGGAAAGCGACTACACTTCTCTTTATCATGAATACGATAAAGAGAATGAATTTGAATGTAGCCAGTTTGCAACCTGCATCTCATAACTCATTCAGCTCACAGTGTTCAGCTGTCTCTACCTCAACCTCCTGTCTCTCTTTGTACCTTTTCTTCTTTTCCCTCGCCCTCTCTTTTCCTTTCTACCTCCATCTGTCTCTCTCTCCCTGTGTCTCTGTCTCTATTCCCCCTCTTCTTCCTCTCCGCCTCTACCCCCCCACCCCCTTCACTCTGCCGTTTTGCTTTCTCTATCATATTTATGAAGAGCTCAAGCCTTATCTCCTTTCAGCTGCAGGCTGTCTCACTTGAAAGAATTTCAAAAGCTTTGAAAGCAGGGTAGGTGGCGACGCATCGGGGGAAAGGGGATAAAGACGAGGAAGCTGAGCGAAGAGAGGTGGGATGTTAGCTGGACGGAGAAGTTCCTCCGCTTTCCAGAGACAGACGTCGGGGGGGCGACGACTCTGGAGCTCATTAGTTTACCAAGACCAAGTTACAACAGGATTATTTAGAAAAACACGGACGCACTCCGAGTGACTGTGCGAGCTACCACAAACTACAGGGATTTGAAAGCCAATGAGTCATTATCAGGCCAGACAGAGAGGTCTGGGAGCGCGGTGGCGTGTTTGTCTTACGGATGTGATTTGTACATGCACCACTCCTTCCCTCTTAAGCCTCACGCCTCAACACTTAACCGGCAAACCGTCAGAGTTGCTTGACTTTCGGTGGCGCCGCTTTAACAGGGATTGTAACAAAAGTCGGTTACGCACACCAGAGACCTGGCCGAAGCCTCATGATATTACACTTAATATCAGTGTTTTTGATGGATAGCGGTGCTCTGGTTCAGTTCAGTCTCATGTCCAAAAAGGCACATTTTTATTATTGTAATATATATATATATATATTTTTTTGCACCACGGTCACACACACTGATTTACAGTGACAATCACGTCGGCGTGGGGAAACCATGGCAACATCCTGTTAATAAATGGCAGAACAGAGGAGCTGTTAGTGCACATCGTTCACGCAGCCTCTTTGTGCCGCTCGCGTGAACGCTCACACTGGGCCTCCAGAGATTTGTCTGATGTCTTGGGTAACATAAACCTTCTGGTTTCCTACACCCCCCAAGCCCCTATCCCACCATTACAGATCCCAGTCGTGTGTGTGTGTGTGTGTGTGCGCGTTTCCCTGCGCGCGTCTGTTGACATTTTCCCTGCATTCCCCCGAGAGAGGAGACGGAGAAAGAGCGGAAAGTATTCCCACGTTCTCTCTGGAGATCTCAGATCTGCCATGTTTGCTCCACTTTTTCCTTTTTCTTTAACACTTCAAAAAAAACAACCGTCTCCCCTTTCTCAACACCCTTTGCCTTCTTCTTCCTCGTGCCACATTGTGTGCTCCGAAGCTGATCACATCCCTCTTTTTGTGAGACGCCGGGAGCTGTCTTAAGCGCTCCCCTCTGCCTCAAAGCTTTGCACTGTGCTGTGAATTAGGCAGGGCTGGCGGATAAGGTGAAGGGATTTTGCTTTGGTGTGATAGCCAATGTGATATTTGTTCCAGCTTGTCACCTCTAAACATCAGGCCTCTCTAGGAAAAACAACTGCTTTAAATGATCAAACCTCTCCTCTGCTTTCTTTTTTCCCCCCAAAGTAACTGCCCTGACCTTTTCTTTCCATTTTGTGTCTTTTCTGCACAGATGCAGTCATGGTTAGGAACCTTCAACCCAGAGAGAGAGAGACGAAAGGTAATGGCCTGTCCGACCATCACATTTCTCCACACACACACACACACACACACACACACACACACACACACACACACACACACACACACACACACACACACACACACACACACACACACACACACACACACACACACACACACACACACACACACACACACACACAGACAGAGCGTGAGGATTAAAGTGTGTGCAGGATTAGCTTTTGTGTTCCCGCTGGGTAGGTGTCAAACAGCGGGGAGCAATTTGACCTTGTGACACCGCCGCGTCTCACCGTGTGTGTGTGTGCATGTATATTCAAATGTGGGTGTGCACGTATGTGTGTGTTTAAATTTGGGAGCTGCGGTGCCTCTCTGTTCTGCTCCTGACTTTACTGAAAGGGACAGGGGAAGCTACCTGTAAAAAATATTAATATCAAGAGAAGTATGGAAATAGTGGAGAGATTACGTGCAGTTTTACCAGGCGACAACCTCCGGTTCTAAAGCCAATGTGGTATCTTAAAACAGGGGGCAAAAGGACTTTGGGGATTGACAGGATACTACCAGAGACGTATAGGGCGTCTCTATGTCACTGCTCCGCATTCCAAATATGGTCACTTCTGTTCATTGGTCGAACTCGAGGCTTCAAAACGGCAGTCCACAAACCAATGGGTGATGTCATGTTGACTACGTCCACTTCTTATGTACGTCTATGTATATGTCTATGGATTTTACACACAAGTGTTGGGTTATGCTCGAAACAGATATCATAAGATGCAAGAGGGGGAAACGCTTTGGGACGGTTTGTCCTGGAAAGCATTCACGGTGTTGCAATCCGTTCACATGAAAGCTGGCCAGTCCCGGCTTCGAGTGGGTGTGGAAGTTGAATTGTCAGTTTATTAATCCATTCATTCAACGTCGGCCAGATGTTTGGGGGGGGGGTTGGTTTCCAACGCTGTCTGACCATCCGACAAGCAGTTCTAACAGAGTATACCGGCAGCTTCTAGGTCATCTAGGTCATTTTAGGAGTACTACTCAGCAGGTCACAACTATTGTATAAAGTCTTCTGTGGCTCAGAAGGAAACTCTCTGAAGTCTGAAAAAAATTAACCTGGTGTGTTGGATTTTCATCAGCAGTAACTTAACAGGGATCAGACACCTGGGCTGCAGCCCAGGTGTCGGGGGGGGGGGGGGGTGGGGGGGGCCCTTCGTTTGATAAATTGTGCGGAATGTGCCCACATGCTGTCCACCTCACTGAAATTGCAGATACGTCGACCATAATCGCACTCTTGGTATTCTAGCACATGTTTTCTGCTGAGGTGATGGATTAGGTTGGTACTGTTAGCACCACTGGCAACAACAGTGGCTACGTCAGATTTCTTTCAACCAATAAAACTTCCAAACAGCAGACAGCTCTTCTCTTGGGCATCTGGTGCATCTCCAGTCTCTCTTTCTTCGTCCTCCATCTCTCTTCTCTTTCTGAATGTGCAGTAGCCATGGAGCCTCTCCTAGCTGTTTAATAGCTAGCAGCTATAACGTTACCCAGCATGCCATTTGGCAGTGTCAATATTTCAATATTCAATTTGGGTTACAAATTATTTAGGTGTCACAAATTGAAAAAAAGAGTCTATGCTCAACGCGCTGTTCGTTGCATTGCTCTGAACGCCAGAGGACAACAAAACGTACTGTGAAGACAACGAGTGTAACTGGTGGAAAAACGGCATAAACCAACCTCCACTATGCCGAGGAGGAATTGTTATTATCTCATATTCTCAGATAACTGTATTTCCTTTGTACAAGCCCAGTAAAGAAACGACTCAATTATCACATGTATTATAAAGAAACGAAGGTTTAACATCCTGTAAATAATTTGACTTGGCTGCAAAATATTTACTCAAAAGAAAATTTTGAACACCTCCTGTTTCTAAGGCATCTAATAACTCATTGGCCTTCTTTGTATAATCCCTTGACATGCAGTGCTTTTGTCAGTGAACTATTTGTGACAGTCACGTTTGGTGCAGACGCCAAGTTACAGAAATTCAGAGATGCACGACCACAACCGAAACTTTACCTTGTTACAGAGAGAAATTTGTGCCTAATTCATAGTTGTGTAAAACCCATAGTCTGTAAAACGTAGTCCGTGACGTCACCTACTGGTTTGTGGGCTGCCGTTTTGAAGTCTCGAATTTGGCGGAATCGCCATCTTGGATTACGGCTGCCGCCGTGCTGTTTTTATATGGCAGATGAGTGCCGTAGAGACGTATACGTTTCTGGTAAGAGGCAGCGACCTGTCAATCAAAGCATCCCCTGCTTTATGGTCAGACTTGAAACTAGAGGAGTCGCCCCCTGCTGGCCATTCGAAAGAATGGAAGTTTAGGAAGCTTCCGCATTGGTTTCACTCGGCAGAACCGGAGGTTGCCGCCTGGTAAAACATTGAGTTAAAACCACGGGTGTGAAGGGTAAGCATAGAGTCTCCTCTCCATGCACACCTAGCCCTGACAGTACCGTGTGCGATTATACACTGTTGTAGCAGTGCCTGAAAAATTGAGATTTTGCAGGAAATACCGCCCAGAACTGATCTCAGCTGTAGCTGTTTTTCATTTAAAACATGTTTTCTTTAAATGTGTTTCATGCGAGTCCCATAACGTTATGGAAGTGCAGCACTAAATTGCCAGACAGCCCATTGATATTAAATGATTGATTTCTTGTAAAACGGCGGTATCAGGAGGTACATCATTTCATCTGGACTGCTTTCTGCAGACGCCGCATCCAATTCAAGTGTCCTCCGGCAGGAGTCCTGCCCACACGCCGTGCATAACTCAGGAGACGCCAAATCATTCAAAACGTAACTCCTTAAAATCCACCACCGAGCATCCTGCACTGAGGAGATCAGTGTCACAGTGCTATTCATGAAAAGTGAAAAGCAGCCGTACCTGTTCTGTTGTTACAACTCCACCCCGCAGGGTGAGGTGTGTGTGTGTGTGGGGGGGGGGGGGGGCAGGCTAGGGTTAAGGTTATGTAGATGCTGCCCCTAAGTGGCAGATGTAATTACTGCACACTGAACTGGCGTAACCCTCACCAGTGACTACACACACACTGTTCATATGGGCTAATTGCTACGTGTAGCACAGAGTGTAAATGAGTCTGCAGTGTGTTTTTTTATCACACTCTCCGTTTCCTCGTATTTCTCTTTCCCAATCGCTCTCCTCGTTTCCATCTGTTTTTCTCTCTGTCTTTCACTTTGCGCTCCCTCTCTTTCGCTCCCTCTCTATCTTTCCCCCTTCTCTTTTTGTTTTCTCTCCTTCCCTCCCTCCATCTCTCTCTCTCTCTTTCTTTCTCTTGTACTCATACCCAGCATGAATAAAGCAGCAAGCCAGGTTCATGGACATGAATATTTATGAGAGTTTATGCACGCGCTGCGATGCTTTAAAACAACAACAACAGCCTCCCTGATTGTGCTTGCCAAGCCAGCAAGCTTTCTGGCGTGTGTGTGTGTGTGTGTGTGTGTGTGTGTGTGTGTCAGCAGGTGTAAACTAGAGAAAGCGATTCCTGCTGGGTGTCTGAAGACCGGCGGCTCTGGTTATTTCCATTCACTTCGCCACATCGCCCTCCTTCTGCGCCTCACATGTTCTCTGTCACTGTTTCTCACACACACACGCGCACACATGCACACTTCTTTTGTTTTGCGTTCACGGATGTAGTTTCCTGCGTTCACCATTCTTGATTCTCTCTCTCTCTCTCTCTCTCTCTGTCTCTGTCTCTGTCTCTGTCTCTGTCTCTCTCTCTCTGACTCAGCCTGGCACCATCCCCCTCCCTCGCTATCTGTGTGTGTATCTGGCTGGAGCGATGACGTACATAACTTGTGTTGGCAGTTATCAGGGCCGTCAGTCACATGGTTTCGACACATCTCTGTGTGTCCCGAGCAATTTGTTTGTGGTCACGCATGAGTATACACACACACACTGCACAAGCACCACAAGGTCTTGCAGCAGCGAAGGTAGGTGGGGGGTGGGGGGGGGGGGGGTTTAGAAGAGGGTGTTTAAGCCAGGCCTTACAGACACACACACACTTTTAAACACATTTGCACACACAGCAGCTCAGTCCCGTCGGGTAGCAACAAAGCTGGCTGAGCAAACAGCGAGCTGCTTGTTCGTTATCTTCCCAGGGTGTTTGTTTACTGATCCACACAAGCTTCCAGTCACAATGCGATTTGTCTACTCGCATGTCCGCATACACATGCGTGTGCGGGCCGCATGCTTGACCTCGTTTGTCTGTGAGTTTAAGGCCTCTACCTCTGCATGTTTGTTTCACTTTTTTTTTCCATGTCAACAACACCATGAAAAACATCCAAAACATCAAGCTGCAAGGACAGTTGGGCTTGTCTCTCAAGGGCTCTGAAGCACCACGCGTGGCTTTGACAGAACACACACACACACACACACACACACACCTCCGTTGGTAGGGATCGGCTCCTCAGCTGCCAGATAGTGAGATGCTTTGAGCATCTCGGCATTACTCGCTGGTGTCTTAACCGAATGCGTTTGGGTTTCATCTGTCCATCGTTTCTGGTTTTTAAAAAAACACATTATTAGGCCGTCAAAGAATTTTA